>NC_140957.1:43856825-44089325 GCF_014529385.1 Adiantum capillus-veneris | reverse complement strand
TATCTTCTCTCTCTCTCTCTCTCTCTCTCTCTCTCTCTCTCTCTCTTACACACACACACACACACACACACACGTAGACACATGTCTTGATAAAAGGAGAACTTGAAATGTTGTAGGAACATCCAATGAGATCTCAAAGATCTATCTGATGGTAGAGAGAGAGCACACACATGTACACACATGTCTTGATAAAAGGAGAATTTGAAATGTTGTAGGAACATCCAATGAGATCTCAAAGATCTATCTGATGATAGAGAGAGAGAGAGAGAGAGAGAGAGAGAATCAGAACAATCATAGCCATCTATACTTTTCTTTTCAAAAAAATAAGAAAAAGAAGTTCGATTCTTCTTTTTGAATGTCCACCTGGGATCATCACTTCAACTAGAGGGTTTATGGTGTGTGTGTGTGGGGGGGGGGGGGGGGGAGATGAGGGGAGCATAGAAACTTTGAATGTCATAGTTATTGTATTGGAACAATAGAAAGATGCCTCAAGACCTATGTGACAAATCTTTCCTTCAAGCATATATATATATGTGTGTGTGTGTGTGTGTGTGTGTGTGTGTGTGTGTGTGTGTGTGTGTGCGTGCGTGCGTGCACGCGTGTTATGTGTACATATAGACATAATTGGAACATATCAAGATGCCTTAAGACCTATGTGACAAATCATCACTTCAAGCATATATATATATGTGTGTGTGTGTGTGTGTGTGTGTGTGTGTGTGTGTGTGTGTGTGTGTGTGTACTATGTGTCCATATAGATATATATATGTATACATACATCCATACATATGTACAAGGATAGAAACAAGTAAGAGAGTCGAGCAGAGACATTGAATCCAATTGTGTTCTTATCATTGAAACCAATTCTAGAACCCACTCTATTTATAAAAAAAAGTTTTATTATTACATTGACTTCTCTTAGCTTTCATCTCTTCACACCATGCTAACTTATCTAATCTCTATAATCAAGCTTGGTAGAATTGCTAGATCAAGGTAGACCAAAAGGAGAAATCTCTCTCTCTCTCTCTCTCTCTCTCTCTCTCTCTCTCTCTACATACACACACACACCCCAATAGAATTAGAGCACTCCTAAGTTTGTTGAACAAGGGCTACCACCTCATGAAAAATAATGTCTGTGAGAAGCTTCCAATCTTGGTATCAAAGAATTATTTGAAGCATCTATTAGGGGTTGTGTCATGCATCACTTTTATAAATGCGATAGATTATACATCCAGGAAGAGAGTATTGATAGTGTTCCACTTGGAGGAGAAGATAGCCCTATCAGAATAGAGGCATTGTTTCCTTGACTGCAGAAACGTGCGGGTCACATACTGTACCAACTAAAACATCTTGGAACTTCTTTGCCTTGCCAATGGTCGGGCATACCCCTCAATAGACAATGTTCATGAGACAAAACATAGGACCAATAGCTTGTCAATGACTTATTGTCCTCTGGAAATTACACGTGCACACTCGGCGTACATGGTACCCATGTTTTTTTGAAACCTTCTAGAAGCAAGCAATTGTGATTGCATTGAGAGAGAGAGGCCTTTACTTTACATCTAGTAAAAAAAACCTAAAGCTTCTTTGTCTTACCCATGTTGACATATCGCTTTTTTTTTTGCAATACTCACAATTTGTGAGCTGACAAATATATTAAAGCAAAAAACTTACAACAAAGTAATGATGCCCAATCTGGGCCATGACATCCACCAGCATCAACCAAGACCATAAGGGACAACAGGAGAACACCATGAATCAACTTAGAAAGGATAACTAGCCAGATTAGGGGAGGCTAACCCCGACCAAAGCCAACTGAGTAGATACCAATATGCATACTGGATTAAAGTTGATAGGGCGGGGCCCAAAGTCCCCATCATCGCGAAACCACACAAGTCACCATCAACAAGGCACAACTGCCACCGATGCAGAAGTTGCCTCGAAAAGTTCACCAACCAGGAAGAAACTAAAGCCGAGAAGATCATCCAAAAAGGACATCCATGACCATCCAAACCCTACAGAAGAGCAACAAAAAGACACGGACACCAACCCAGCCACCAGTAGGAGGCCAATCAAGGTATTCTGAATGAGAACCCTACCTCCTCGACCATCGATGACACCAGCAGGATGCAACTCTATCACCGATGTGGCCCACCTTGCCAAATTAGGGGCACATAACACGTTTGTAGCACTAGACGCCATTTTTGCACAAGGCAAGGAGGGGCGCCCTCCACCAGGCCCAAAAATGAGGTAGGGGGTAAAGGTGAAGCATGGTTGGGGTTGCAGGCCCCTCCACTGGAGGGGAACTCAGCCACACGACGGAAAGCCATCATGCTCGTCCGCTCCACGAGCCCAGTCACAGTGTATCCACCCTACCGCACGTCAAGCTCTAGCCTCCCTGCTGCTTGCACCCTGCATGCCGCAGATCCAATGCAACGAGCTCCCCCAAAACTCATGTTGACATATGAGCTTGGATTAGATCTGTTAGTGCTGCAATGCGTAGATTTTAGCAGGTTTTGTTAGATCTGCTAAGCTCTATAGTGTGCAGGTTTTAGCATGTTTGTTAGCATTAATAGCTCTGCAATGTGCAAGTTTGTTGCAGTGTGCAGTGTTAATGTTGTTAGTGTGCAGTGTGTTGTAGTTGCAAGGTGCAATTGCACGAAGTAGGCAGGCTTTGTGCGCGTGAGCTCGGTGCCAACACAGCACAACCTTATCCACGGATAGTTTTTGAAAAAGAAAAAAAATATTAAAAAATTTAAAAAAACGCGCAAAAATTTTGAGAAAAGAAAAAGAAAAAAGAAAAAGCTTATATTAAAAAAGGGATCGGGATCATTCCCCAAGCCCAGGCCCAGACCTCAATCCTCAGTCTTATGATACAATATATACACTACTATATATATATAGACTACCTCCTCAAGGTGAAGGGAGGGCATGTGGGACAAGTCCTTCAAGTCCTCCACCCTTCCCATCACACTTACACCCTTGGACTTACTAATTTTAGCCGTCTTTTTTACTTGAAAAAGACTATTCTTAGGATTTCGAGGGCCTTAAGTAATGGAATTGTGGGCTGTAAAACACGGAACGTCCCTCTAACCCAGACACTCATTTTGAGCTATCACACATCATATTCTATGGCTTGGTCAGAAAAAAAGACCAAAAAAACAAAACAAATTGAGAGTAAATTTGGGTTGCAAAACACCCAAAAAACTAGGTGAGCAGCCTTCACGGGTACTCACCAACACTTCTAGGGTGTTGAAGTCACATGCACCTACGCTTTGGTTGTGTGCTAGAGGAAGATAATATATAGAGTGTCTCCGTTTACGCGGGTATCCATTATTCCTCCACATTAGGCTCTAGGCCCTCGGCAGGAACCCAAGACCCACATATTGCATCTAGTGACTCTTCCTCTGACTACGATGTCATGGAAGGTTATATGACACCCAATCCCGATAACTCAAGCCAAGACATGCATGCCATGGGCCCACGGTCTGGGTTGAGCGTGCTTAGCCGCTTGAAAGAGACTTTTAGTAGAGCCACTCGCTCCGAACATGGAGCTAGCGATGTAAATGAAGGGTGTGGGGAAGTAAATTCACCATTCATGACCAATGTAGACCCCATGCTCCTGGAGAGTGCAATTGAATACTCCATTCACTGCACTCTCTGACTCTTCAGAGATATTCCCTCCGAGGTTATATTACCTGATGGTAGAAGCCTTGTCGAAGTGCTCTTGCAACTAGGGAAAAGGAAATCAAAAGCTTATGCAAGGTAGAGCAACGGAGAGAGCTAAAGGCGAAAGTCCCTATGACAACATCCATGCTAGTCGAGCAATCGAGTGCTCCTGAATTAGCAATCACTAAGGGTCAAACCATAGAGAGCTACATTTGCATCTAGTTCAATGGACACCCCTAGCACCTCAATTCTAGATGGATCATTTGTAAATGAAAATTGGGAGTAGGAACTACGAACGAAGACCTTAACCGACCTATACATAGGTCACACCTATCATGTGAGTTGGTTAGATGTCCTACAATCCACATTGGGTGCTACTAGCGTAGAGGAGCAACAACAAAGAATTTGTGATGTCATCCATAGGGTTATTGATCTAGAGAGGCAGAACAAAGGGATCCACATGCCTTCAATGGGCCTCATGAGATTCTTGGATACAGGGAAGGCTAAGCAATCAACTTTAACACAAATGGAGACTTCCTCGGTAAGCCCGATGGATCCTCCATATGTTGTTTCGCCAAGGGTCTTAGTAAAATCTAAGTCCACCATCGATTGCTTTACCTTTACAAGTTTAGCTTATCTTTATCTTGATGACACCACGGCTACCATGCCTACCCGAGTGATAGGCATGACAAAAAACATGTCATGGATCTCATTTATTAGTAAAGCATCACTACATGGTGGCCCAATATCTACAAGGTACCTACAAGTATGTATCAATCATATGCACCTATGGGCCCTCGTGTTCATGTAGCTCCTACCCCTCCCATTGTTCAACAAGTTATGCTCCACGACCACAACATTCAAGCCCTTATTTCAACAAGACCGTACCAGCTAGCATTAGCATGTCACATCCCACGTCTGCTATGCCCAGGGCCACACATATGAACTTTGGGCCACCACATGGCACAACATCGTACCCAGCTTGGGACTCGAGGATCACCCATATGCCTAACACGATTCCAACCCCCATTCACATGCAGTCTCGAGAGCGCATGTCCCCACTGTACCTGCGACCCGGGGGATTCACAATGGAAAGATTATTGCACCACGTAAGTGCAAGGGAGGGGGGCTTTTTTACAAGTTACATAAGCATATAAGTTAGGGGCAGGCCCACAATAATTTATCTCCCAATATAATGGAGGGGAGTATCATATTTAAGGGAGGGGGGGGGGGGGGGACCTGACCCGGGTTGATTACCTGTAACGATTGGTCATTGATCTACACTAGAACTTGGTTGAATTTAGGGAAAGTCTTTTTATCAAGTCACACATCAAATTTTGCATCAAGCCGATCATAGATAAGAGCTCATTTGGAGTAGGTCAAGGGTTGATTTACACCATCTTTGAATGGGTCAGAATTGGACAAGTAGCCAGAGTACAAGCTGATCGGGCACATAGTTTGAAAGTCAAACTAAGACACATTGAGGGTACATCTAGTTATCAATAGAAGTGGTTCCTTAGTACGTTGCGAGTCACTATGCTATACACTCTTTGACTAGTTTTACTCAGTTAGATCATGTGACACCTAAATTTTAAATGTAAGATAGGGGTATGATAGTTTTCTTCATTGATTGTCATATAAGCATAGAAAGGGGGGTCATATTTCCTAGTATGAGTTTTATATAAGGGTTTTATCAAATTTGTCTGCTCACAGGTGGCATCCCGTTTTGTATATAGAGTGAGTCCCCGGGACCTGCTCACTCGGGTGACTTGGCAACATTTGCTCAAGCTGTTGGTCGATCTATTGTTGAAAATATGCGTAACACACCTAATAGAGATCCTAGAAGTAAGCCGGTACAAGTAGCCAAGCTCACACAAAAATTTAGTGGAGACGGGGATGTGAGAAAGCATATCAAAGTATTTGAACAAATATGTGATTCCTTTGGAGAACACAATGAGTTGAATAAGAGTAATGCTTTAAGCTTGATCTTGAGTGGGAAGGTTGGGGATCGTTATAGGACCCTAAGGGTGGAAGAGAAAATGATTTACCCTACTCTTAGGACACTGTTCTTAAAAGAGTACATACGAGGGGGAGTGCTTTGGGATGTAGCCTCTCAGCTCCAAAAAGCCCAACGAGAGGAAGGGGAGTTTGTGAGAGACTTTATTAGTCTCTTGAAGCATTTGAATTCATGTTGTAATCCAAATGAGTGCTTTAATAATAACCAATTTCTCAATAGATTCATTAGGGGACTACGACGTGAGGATATCTACAATGGCCTATCCATTAGAGGTATCACCACTTGGGAAGCAGTCACCACCAATGCGATCCAATTGGGGGACAATTTAATGTTTCAAGGAGAAGAGTATCTATTAAGCCTAAATCTACTAGCTCGCAAGAATCGGGGCATGAGCCAATGAACATAAAGCCTATTGCTAAAGAGCCAAAGTTATCTGAGAGGACTTTAGCAGATCTCACCAAGGCCATTCAAGAAAGTCTTAGAGAAAATCGTGCTCCACAAAACAATCATATGTATCCAAGAAGGGATCAACAATGGTGCCTAGTTTGCTTTGGTCCACATAGTACCAGTCAATGCCCTACTTAAGAGTAAAACTCAATGGGAACTGCAATGCATGTGGGAGGTATGGTCATCAAGCCAAGGATTGCATAGTATTTAAATGCGTGATGGCCAATAGACCAACATTAGCATGGACGGACACACCTTGTGTTCCTACGTTGATGCCAGTCCCACCTCTAGAAAAACTGTCACAACACATGGTCCCTCGGGCCCAAAATGTTGTTCAAACAACACCATTACCACCTCCAGTGCTAGGACCGCAACCCCACATTCGAGAATCGCTTCTATGAATCATGTGGGTTGTGAGTCATCTACTACTTGTGTGGATTGCGAGGATGAATTAGACCCTAATATTTCTTATGGGATTGATGCACTTTAAGAAAGTCAACAATACTACATGGAGGACTATTGGGGACAAGTCAAACCTGTCTATCAAGTAGGTGCTCTTGCGGTAAGAGATCAAAATATCAATTTCAATGCCTAGAGACCACCTCTTCAATGCTACAAGTGTGGGGTTCCACATCATGTAGCCGAGTGTCCTATTAGACTACAAAAGAATGCCACACTAATGCAAACCAATCAAGCAAGTACAACTACAATACCGATACTCGTGTGTAATTGATATTGGCATAGATCATTTGATTGCCCAATTTCCTAATAATCCAAATGCATCAAAGATCACGCCATTGAACTTAATTGAGGTTATCGAGGAGCCATCACAAAGTACACATGTGGTACCAATAAATGAACTCACACGATCGATGCTCCAAAACCAAAATTATATTCTTGAAGGAAGAGACACAGCATCAATTGCCCAATCTCAGAAGAATAAGAAAACATGAAGGAAGAGATTTCAAAAAGCAACGAAGTCAGACCCCAGTTCAAAGACCAACATAGGGACTGGTGACAACCTTGTGTATACAAACAACGCTAAAGAGTATTTTGATTCAAATGAGACCATGGAGATTAAAACGATCACTAGGAAAGAAACAAACAAGGAAGATCATCATGAGCCACAATGTCCAGGAACCAAGGAACCCAAGAAGAAGATAGGAACTTACCCAAACCCTATAGAGGAGATTGAGAGAGTCAAGCAATTAATGAGTTTGGTAGAGAGACCCAAAGGGATCTAGAGCTAGCACCTAGGCAAATCCAGATTACCAACACAGTGTTCCCTACATAAAATCAACCTCACAAAGACCATAGACCACTAGCCATACCTAGTGTCATCCAAGAAGAAAGTGACTTTAAGTCATTGGGAAGTGGAAGTACTCCCTTCTTGTTGGAGAGAACGTTTATAGAGGGATTACCTAACTCTATCGAAGAAATGGAGATCCCATCTTCCCCATGTAAAGAGATTGAAGCCCAAAAAGTGCCGTTAAATATTTCCAAATTGATGGATTTCATGGCTTCAAAAGCTAGAACCACCATCATGTCTAAACTATATAGAGACCTCGAGCTATTCTTAGCTCTTCGAGCTTTCCTCAATGAAGAATCAAAAGTCGGGCTACCACAATTTAGACAGATGGATGGAGCTAGGGAGGTTCCAATAGAGGAGAAACACTTAGATCCACAACTCAACCTAGATGAGAACTCTATTGTTGAAATACATGTTAACAAGTTGGGACAATACTTTGAAGGCGATGAATCCAATGCGACCATACCAATCACAACCAAGCAATTAACTATGAAGGAAATCCTTGATGGTGGCGTTGGGGTTAGCATTGTAGCTAAAAATTGCTGAGAATCTATGGAAAGACCTCACCTTGGGACTACAAACATAGTGGTAAAGATGGCCAATGGGACTATTGTTAAACCTATTGGGATGCAAGATCTCAAGACTAAGGTCTTTGGACACAAAATAAGGCATACCTTCATTGTTATGGATTTCTCCAAGCACACTATGTCATCTAAGATGATCTTAGGACATCCTTTCATGAGGGAAGCAAAAATGGTGCATGACTGGTCTAAAAACCATGTCTACTTGCAGTTCCAAGACTGTCGTTTGAGCTAATCTTGTAACTGATCAGGCACATCCTCTAGGAAAAAAATTTATAATTGATCATAGATATGGCACCACAATTCACTCGGCCCCATTGCAATATTGTTACACGTGTAAAAAGGACACTGATGCTGGAGAAGATTCCCCTTATATGGATGTTCTACCTGGGATGACTGAGCCTGACAATGTGGATTGGGTCCACCTAGCAGCAGCCATAGACACTTGGGGAAATAGGGGGACGACCTAGGTACACTACAACAAAAAAGGGGGTTATCGACGTATATAGCGACACATAACGTCGATATATGCGTCCCTGTGAAACTGTCGCAATGAGCGTCGATATACGCGTGGAAAGGCTTCTTTAGCGACGCGGATAGTGATGCGTATATCGATGCTGGTATAGACGGGTATAGCGACGCATATATCGACGACCATAACAGTAAAAAAAAATTCTTGGGCAGAAGGCAGGTAGCCTGGCCTGTGCCCAATGAAAAGATGGACACAGGAACCACAGCCAGACTTCCTGCCCTCTGCCCAAGAAAGCGAGCAGCACCAAAATCAACCGTGCTCCCGCAGAAATTTCAGCAGATTTCCCTTTGTTTTTACATAAACTTTTCAAAAAATATATATCATGTATACGCCTCCTACATGCTATCCATGTAGAATCTCACATGAGATTTAAGGCCAATGACCATAACGAACCATAACCATAACTTAAAAGCATAACCATATCGAACCATAACCATAACTTAAAAGCATAACCATAACTTAAAACCATAACCATAACTTAAAACCATAACCATAACTTAACCATAACCGACCAATATAACCACTTTGATCATAACCAGAAACAAAATTAACAATAACCATAAGCATAACCAAAAAGTTAAACATAACCATAAACAAAACCTGAACCATAACTATGTCTATACAAGAATAGGAGAAATAACCATGTCTATACAATGACAATGACAATAACCATAACCATAAGGAAAACAATAACTGTCTGAACAATAATCATAACCATATATATATGTCTATACAAAAGGAGACACAGAAGCGTCTCTGTGTCTCACAAAGCATATATATGAAATCCAGGCCACTGATGACTAGGCGTCACAACCTGCACATAGGACAACTCACAAAATTAGTATTCACATATACTTACTTAATTAAATCAACTCACACATATTAACGTCTCACCTCAAGCGATCAACGAGACTGTAAGGCCGCCCAGTCTACAGGCTCTCCTGAAGCATCAAGATCATTCAATACTTCATAGATACCTTTGCGATATCCATCTGACTCCTCCTGACGTGTCGGGGCTCGATGCATCGCAAGATTCTGCGTTTATACAAAAATCAGAGTAATAAGAATACATGATTCATCGCGTTTTAAAAAACGCCATAGTTAAGATTGGATTAGAAACTCACAAACTAATAGCGAAAGGTGTCAAAGCCTCCGCTGCCAAGATGAGATGCCCCCCTGGTCATCTGTCGTATCTGCGCAACCTCACGCTGCTGTCTGAATTGCGTGGCCGATGTCCGCTCATCCTCCCTGATCTGAATCCACGTCTCGTGTGGGATGCCTGAAGGCTTCGACGAGCTGATCCTGAAAGCCTTCCGAGCAGCATCTCGTCGATGTTTCATGGTGTCCCGTGCAACACCCTTGATCCAGCTCCTCGGAACAACGTCAAAACCCGGAGCAGGCTGGTACTCTCTCAGGATGGTCTCCACTATGTAATTGACTTTGTCCTTTTCCTGCTGATCCCAAGACGTCAGAAGGCTGGTTAAAAACTATAGCTCTGCGAGCTGGCGAATCCGCTGTCTCATCTCAGTCCCGACTCTATCCATGTCAACAGAACCATCTGGCCGTACAGTATAGAGCTTGGAGGCACTAGGATCGTGTGCCCCCCAAGGTGTCTGAGGTGTGCCAAGAGGTGTGTCGAGAGGTGTGCCTGGGTAGGACGGGGGTCGTGAGCGAGGAGGGGTCGAATCATCTGTGGACCCTCCTCCACAGCAACAACCACCTCCACCTGACGATCGCCGAGATCAGCGAGTGCGCATGTGCTGTGGAGATGAGGACGTACCCGCCTCTGCCCCACCCCTAGGTGTCGAAGCGGCCATGATGGGAGAAGCAGGCATCGTACCCATAGGCGTCCCCCCCCCCCCCCCCCCCCCCCCCCCCCCCATAGGTGTCCCCCCCCTAGGCGTCGGACCCTCGGGTGTGAAGCTCGGAGGCGTAGTACCCGTGCCTCTGGCTACCCAGTACTGAGAAGCCTCTGCCATCTGAGCAGGCATCATCCATGTAACGAAGCCCATGAATGCATCTGCACTCATAGAAGAGGGATCTGGAAATTGGTCTGCCATACTAAATTCTTGCACAAAGAAAGTAAAATAAAGCGTCAGAACCCAGTTGTTTAAATTAACTTTAATCTTAATTTTAAATCAACGTCTTCACACAAACACTTACAGGCCTAGGCCTCGACGAGTGAGGCATCATCGATAAGATCTTGCACCATTTCATCATCTATCTCTAATTGCAAACATAACTCTGCCCCAACTCGTTCTGGTAGATTGTCTTCATCCATTGCATCTTCATCTACAAGTGTCAATTCTGGCTCGTCTGCGTCATCCCTGGAATAGAAGCCATTTTCCTCTGCCATACCTTCATCCATCTCATCTAATGTCACAGTAGTATGGACATCGTCTGACTGACTTTCCTCCAGGAGATCTTGCCCTTCAAATACTTGTTTATTTCTTGGAGCAACCTGAACCACAAACCACCACTCTCGCTCTCGAGGGTCCGGTACAAAGACCACTTTCTCACAATGTTCGAGAAGAGTAAATGTGTCGCTCGCATCTGTCCAAACCTTTGTAGAATCTATTTGCACAAGTTTGTTTCCATCGTTGTGTACCGTTGCATTGCGACCAGAAGTAATCACCTTGAACCACTTCACATCCAACAAAAACATCTCAAACTGCCTAAAGCTTACTTTCAGGATATCTGACACCAGACCATAGTAATCTAGGTTGCTAGTGCTCTCATTCGTGTCTCTAGCACTAGCCCTGCTCTTTTGCATGAAACTGACCATTACTCCACTGTCAAACGTGTTTCTTCTGCTGTCAATTTGTTGTGTTCTGAAATGCTTTCCTTGCAACCACAGTGCCATGTATGTATGATACTTCCAGTCACATCCAATAGCCAGCTCTTCCTCTTCTAGAGATATGGGTTCTTCGATCTGTCGAGCTGCTCTCACTGTCTTGTCCAACCATGCCATTGTAGGGAATTCAGGTAGAGGAGCGAGATAGTCTAGCAAGGGTAAACCTCTAGTCGTTCGGCTTCGCCTGAAATCCTATCGCTCCTTATTGCATCTGTCTTTCTCTTCTTCGTACCTTTCAAGCCATTTTTGCATCAGCGCTGAATTTAGTATACAAAACTTCATGATCTTTTCTCGCATGGCGTCATTCATTTTCTTCGGCACCCCTTGCCCTTGTGGCTCCTCTCCCACCAGTCTTGCATCCTCCTAATCGCTCCACAGTCGAGGTATTTCTGGGTCAGAAACGGATAGAAATTCGGTCGTCAATACAAGAGACTCTTGCACCGCCATCCTTCTGCCATGCTCCCCTCTGGACGCGCTTTTTGGCGAACAAAACCCTTAAGTGTTTTCATGAACCGCTCTAGAAAGAACATCCAACGGCTGTGGATTGTACCTGCCACTGCAACCTCATCTACTACATGGAGGAGCAAGTGCATTTGGATAGTTAGACAGCTCGTGGGTAGATACTTCTCAATCATGCAAACTGCCTCAATGGAGTTAGCCCTTGCGATTGCAATAGATTCCTCCTGTATCTCCTTGGAAGAGATCCACCACACTAGCTCTGAAATCTTGTATATGCAGGTCCACACTTCCTCCGTTAAACACCCCTTGATCACAATTGGAAGAATGAATTGCAAGAACTTATGCCAATCGTGCGATTTCAGTCCTGACAGTTGATCGTCACGGGTGAATGTTGTCTTGAGACATCGCATATATCCTGTTGGCGTCCTGAACTCTGAAATCACCCTTTTAACTTGTCTCTCTTCGTTTTTTAGCAATACCCATGGCGCTCTTGGAAGTTTTATTTGTCCAGCTGTATTGGTGAAAGGCCACGAAAGGCCATAGCTCTGGCATCTTTCCAATTGACTGCAAATCATCTCGTGAAGCTCGATTGTCTTTCATTCCCATGATTGTCTTCCAGAGGAGCTCTCCCACATTCTTGAATATATGCATTGGATCCAGCAAATGGTTAATTAGTAGATCACCCCAGTACGGAAACGTATGGAGAATGGACAAACGATTCATTCCTGGAACAGGTTGCCCCTCATGTTGCTCCCATCGGTAACGCCACTCTTGTACATGCATAGGACGACATTCAATGTGACCAAGCTGACCTTCGCGCAAGTGATGGCCATCTGGAAGATAACGGTGGTGGCCTTGATAAATTGTCTTTCGAAGAGAGGCAGAATAGCGCACATCCAAGGACTGCCCGCAAATTGGACATGCATTGTATCCCGAAGTTGTTAGCCCTGCATATATTAAAGCATGAATCAAGCCAAGGCAAAGTGCTTACGAATAGTGAGAATTTTGTAAATCAAGAACCATTACCAGAAGCTTCTCCGTATCCTGTCCAATCATGCATAGTCCACATAAGAAGTCCATGGATCCTTGCATGCTGTTGTCCTAGTGGTTCAACCGCATCGGCTATGTCGATCCCATGCCATAACTCCTGAAGCTCGTCAACCAGTGGAGCTAGATAAACATCCATGTTTTTTGCCTTGAACTTACCAGGTACAATCAAGCTTAATATCAAATGACCCTTCTTGATGGCAAGCCACGGCGGGAGGTTGTAATTGATAAGGCACACAGGCCAAGTGCTCCATGATGAGCTTCTCAAGCCAAATGGATTGACTCCATCCATTGCCATGCCCAAACGCAAATTGCGTGGTTCACTCTTAAAATGTGTCCAAGTATCTTCAATGTGCCTCCAGGCCTTTGAATCAGCAGGCACCCTAAATGTTGCGTCAGTGGATCTATTCGTAGAATGCCACCGCATCAACTTTGCAATGGAACCACAACGAAACATGTTTTTTATCCTAGGAATAATAGGGAAATGCCGCAACACTTTAGCTGGCACTGTCTCGCCAACTACATCTTGTTTGTTAGTTGATGACGTTGCCATGTTAGTTGATGACGTTGCCATCTACAATGATTATGAATGTTGTTTTAATATATATACTCCTCACAATGTAAACTACCTCGCATTCTCTAGTCTTGCCCAATCTCCGTACACCTCGGTCTAGAGGTGTACGGAGATCAGGACCACCGGGTCAAAATCTCGTCTTTATTGGTCAAATCCTATATGGGTAGACACATACATGCACTCCCAAGTGTACATGGCAATGCATGTAGCGGGCAAAACCCCTTTGCCTCTTTTAGTTCCATAATTTCTTCAACATCCTACGACTACCTACGACTTGTGTAGTTGACGTTAATTCAAACCCATTGACCTACAGCTTGCCATACACGCTCTTGACATTGCTTTAAGACATAGAAGCCATTTTCAAAGTCCGTTTGCGTTTTTCCGTAGAAAAACGCAACCGGATTTGACCTACGGCTTGTGTATTTGGCGTTTCTTCTATCCGTTTGACCTACGGCTTGCCATACACGCTCTTAACATTGCCTAAAGACTACCTAATCATCTACGGATGGTTTGAGAAGGCATAGAAGCCATTTCCGAAGTTCGTTTGCGTTTTTCCGTAGAAAAACGCAACCGGATTTGACCTACGGCTTGTGTATTTGGCGTTTCTTCTATCCGTTTGACCTACGGGTTGCCACACACGCTCTTGACATTGCCTAAAGACTACCTAATCGTCTACGGATGGTTTCAGAAGGCATAGAAGCCATTTCCGAAGTCCGTTTGCGTTTTTCCGTAGAAAAACGCAACCGGATTTGACCTACGGCTTGTGTATTTGGCGTTTCTTCTATCCGTTTGACCTACGGGTTGCCATACACGCTCTTGACATTGCCTAAAGACTACCTAATCATCTACGGATAGTTTCAGAAGACATAGAAGCCATTTTCGAAGTCCGTTTGCGTTTTTCCGTAGAAAAACGCAACTGGATTTGACCTACGGCTTGTGTATTTGGCGTTTCTTCTATCCGTTTGACCTACGGATTGCCATACGCGCTCTTGACATTGCATAAAGAGTACATTATCGTCTACGGGTAGTTTCAGAAGGCATAGAAGCCATTTCCGAACTCCGTTTGCGTTTTTCCGTAGAAAAACGCAACCGGATTTGACCTACGGCTTGTGTATTTGGCATTTCTTCTATCCGCTTGACCTACGGCTTGCCGTACACGCTCTTGACATTGCCTAAAGACTAACTAATCGTCTACGGATGGTTTCAGTAGGCCTAGAAGCCATTTTCAAAGTCCGCTTGCGTTTTTTTGTAGAAAAACGCAAACGGATTTGACCTACAGCTTGTGTATTTAGCGTTTCTTCTATCCGTTTGACCTACGGCTTGCCGTATGCGCTCTTGACATTGCTTAAAGACTACCTAATCGTCTACGGATGGTTTTAGTAGGCATAGAAGCCATTTCCGAAGTCCGTTTGCGTTTTTCTACGCGGCTTGTGTATTTAGCGTTTCTTCTATCCGTTTGACCTACGGCTTGCCGTATGCGCTCTTGACATTGCTTAAAGACTACCTAATTGTCTACGGATGGTTTCAGTAGGCATAGAAGCCATTTCCGAAGTCCGTTTGCGTTTTTTCGTAGAAAAACGCAACCGGATTTGACCTACAGCTTGTGTATTTGGCGTTTCTTCTATCCGTTTGACCTACGGGTTGCCATACGCGCTCTTGACATTGCCTAAAGACTACCTAATCATCTACGGATGGTTTTAGAAGGCATAGAAGTCATTTTCAAAGTCCATTTGCGTTTTTCCGTAGAAAAACGCAACCGGATTTGACCTACAGCTTGTGTATTTGGCGTTTCTTCTATCCGTTTGACCTACGGCTTGCCATACGCGCTCTTGACATTGCCTAAAGACTACCTAATCATCTACGCATGGTTTCAGAAGGCATAGAAGCCATTTCCGAAGTCCGTTTGCGTTTTTCCGTAGAAAAACGCAATCGGATTTGACGAACGGCTTGTGTATTTGGCGTTTCTTCTATTCGTTTGACCTAAGGGTTGCCATACGCGCTCTTGACATTCCCTAAAGACTACCTAATCGTCTACGGATGGTTTCAGAAGGCATAGAAGCCATTTCCGAAGTTCGTTTGCGTTTTTTCATAGAAAAACGCAACCGGATTTGACCTACGGCTTGTGTATTTGTCCTTCTATCCATTTGACCTACGGCTTGCCATACGCGCTCTTGACATTGCCTAAAGACTACCTAATCTTCTACGGATGGTTTCAGTAGGCATAGAAGCCATTTCCGAAGTCCATTTGCATTTTTCAGTAGAAAAACGTAACCGAATTTGACCTACGGCTTGTGTATTTGGCGTTTCTTCTATCCGTTTGACCTACGGGTTGCCATACGCGCTCTTGACATTGCCTAAAGACTACCTAATCGTCTACGGATGGTTTCAAAAGGCATAGAAGCCATTTCCGAAGTCCGTTTGCGTTTTTCCGTAGAAAAACGCAACCGGATTTGACCTACGGCTTGTGTATTCAGCGTTTCTTCTATCCGTTTGACCTACGGGTTTCCATACACGCTCTTGACATTGCCTAAAGACTAATAATTGTCTATGGATGGTTTTAGAAGGCATAGAAGCCATTTCCGAAGTTTGTTTGCGTTTTTCCGTAAAAAAACGCAACCGGATTTGACCTATGGCTTGTGTGTTTGACATTAATTCAAACCCATTGACCTACGGCTTGCCATACGCGCTATTGACATTGCTTTAAGACTACCTAATGAACTACGGATAGTTTCAGCTAGCTGTTTTAGCTGCTTAGTCCACACCCAGCAGTTTAGGATTCCATAATATGTTATTTTGTCATTTTGTTATTCTAACCTAGTATCAGTCTACCACATTGTAACTTTCTGGTCTCATAGGTCACTTTGGCCTTTTGAAGAGTTAACATAACATTTCATTTCATTTCTTTCTTTATTTTTAATTTTTTACGCAAACCATAACTCTCTCTCTCTCTCTCTCTCTCTCTCTCTCTCTCTCTCTCTCTCGTTTTAATTTCCTACGCACATTTTTCTCTCTCTTTAATTTCCTACACGCACACACACTTCTCTCTTTCTCTCTCTTTCCTACACACACACACACACACTTCTCTCTCTCTCTTTCCTACACACACACACACCGCTCTCTATCTCTCTCTTTAATTTCCTACACGCACACACACTTCTCTCTTTCTCTCTCTCTCTCTTTCCTACACACACGCACACACTTCTCTCTCTCTCTCTCTCTCTCTCTCTCTCTCTCTCTCTCTCTCTCTCTCTCTTTCCTACACAAACACACACCTCTCTCTCTCTCTCTCTCTCTCTCTCTCTCTCTCTTTCCTACATACACACACACACACTGCTCTCTCTCTCTCTCTCTCTCTCTCTCTCTCTCTCTCTCTCTCTCTCTCTCTCTCTTTCCTACACACGCACACACACACACACACGATGTGGGGAGAGAGAGAGAGAGAGAGAGAGAGAGGGGTTAGGGGGGGGAAGAGTGCCATAATACCTCGCAGCAGGTTTTGGCCAAGATCTGAGAACGCGCGCGTTGAGGGCGAAAATGGCCCCTTCGCGCGGGTTCGACTTTTTTTCCCCCAAATTACTTCCGTCAATACCTGCGTCGATATATGCGTGGGAAAATTAGCCTTTCGACGCGTATATCCACTCGCATATCGACGCAAATATCGATGCGTATATCGACAAACGGTAAGTACGTCGATATAAACGTGGAAAGTCACGGGCGTCTATATATAAAGCGTCGATAACTTTGGGTTATGTTGTAGTGGTAGCACCTGAGGGGGATGAAATGCCACAACTCGTACCTTTAAATATAATAGGAACAATCCATATAGAGTTTGATGACCTACCAGATGAAGGCTTGACTGACATTGGAACCAGTAGTGTCTCAAAAGACTATAGTCCACACGATTTGGAGTCAAAATCATCCATTGAAATTGACTTTGAAGACAAAGAATCTGAGTTAAATCTTGGTGCAAATGTGGGGACAAACCATTCAAGGCCCAGTGGTACCCTAGATGACAATCTATCCTAGAGAGGAGAAGACACAATAGCAATTCATCTAGCAATTTTGCACTAGAGATCAGCCATAATTAAAAATTAGACAAGAGGATTAAGCAATATAAGAGGCGATGATATCAAGCCAATGTACGTTCTAGGACAAAATGAAAAGAAATCTACCGCAAAATGGCTTAGTTATATGGGGGCGTGTGATGCTCATCGAAAGTTGGTAAATAATTGGGGTGAATACCTTAAAGCGTCATGTGGTGCATTCCACAACCCATTGATATCGCAGCTAGAAGCTATAGAGAAGCCAAAGTTGAGCCATACTATAAGGAGACGACAAAATTGAGAGCTAGCTAAACAGCAAAAGGAAGCTGAAGAGAAATCACAGTCCACAGACCAACAAGACCCCACAGATTTACATCTTGCACCTGAGAATTTCAAATCCTACACCATGGAGGAGCGTAAGGTTGTGTATACAAAGGCCCAGAGAACACCTATCAATGGAAGTAATGGAGTCTATGATGGTCCAGTGATAGTTAAGGAAACAGAGTTAGTAGACCCAGATGAGGAGTCCAAATCTATTTTCATTGCCCAAGGCCTGACAAAGAGTGAGGAATATGTACTTAACGAGCTTCTCAAGGAATTCAAGGATATATTTTCTTGGACATATCATGATATGAAAGGTGTTCCACTTTCCGTGGTGCAACACACAATTCCCATGAATAGCATGGCTAAACCAGTTGTCCAGCAATGACCCTACCCAATGAATCCTAAGTATGCAAAGATTGTTCAAGAAGAGATTGAAAAGCTTGTCAAATGTGGATTCCTATACCCTATTGAGTACTCACAATGGGTGTCTCCAATAGTTATTGTGCCAAAACATAATGGGAAACTCAGAGTGTGTGTGGATCTCAAGAAGGTCAATGCCGCCACTAGGAGAGACCATTACCCCTTGACATATTCAGAACATGTGCTTGAAAGAGTTGCAGGGAAGGAAGATTATAGCTTTTTGGATGGATACTTTGGTTACAATCAAATCACAATTGCACTAGAGGACCAAGCTAAAACTACTTTTATGACCGAATTTGGAGTGTTCTCATTTCATGTTATGGCTTTTGACTTAACCAATGCCCCTGCTACCTTCCAAAGTTTAATAAACACTACTTTTAGGAAATATTTGAGGGAGCTTTTCGAAGATTTTTTAGATGACCTTTGTGTTTATTCCTCTCAGAAATAACATCTATCATGTTTACGAAAAGTGTTTCAAAAGTGCAGATTGTATCGCATCTCATTGAACCCTTTCAAATGCCAAATTTGGGTTAAACATGGAGTCATTTTAGGGCATATAGTGTCCAAAAATGGGATTTCCACATCTGAGAGTAAATTTAAAGCCATTTCCAATTTGCCACCACCTACAAACTATAAAGGATTTCAAAGGTTCGTGGGCCATGTTGGTTATTATCGGCGGTTTATTTTAAACTTTGCCGAGATAGGTCGCCCATTGTACAAGCTTCTTTTTTAGTTCCACTAGACCGCGGAGTGTGACTATTCTTATGAGTTATTAAAAAAGGCCTTGACAAGTGCTCCCATCCTACAAGTGCCCAATTAGAATGTAATTTTTCATGTGCATATTGATGCACATGAAAGTGCCCCATCCTACAAGTGCCCAATTAGAATGTAATTTTTCATGTGCATATTTGATGCATCAAACTTTGCTATTGGGTGTGTTCTAGCTCAACCAAGAGAACATAAATTGGACTACCCCATTAGCTTTGCAAGTCGTTAAATTAAATGATGCTGAGAGGAACTACACCACTACAGAGCAATAAGGTTTAGCTATGATTTACACAGTAAAGAAATTTTGCTACTATCTTCATGCCAGCAGCAAGTTTGTGTTCTATGCGGATCATCGAGCATTGTTGTATCTAGTAAATAAGCCTTGTTCCATGGGAAGAATTACACGATGGTTATTAACTCTTCTTGAGTTTGATTTTACTGTTGTGGTGAGACCTAATAAAAGACATGTCATGGTGGATCATTTTTCTCACATACCCAATGGTGAAGCTTCTACTAGAATCGATGATGAAATGCTCGATACTTCCCTATTCCTAGTCGAGACCATGCCCAAATGGAGTGAGAAGATTGTGAACTTTTTAGTTAATGGTTTTCCACCCAAAGAGGTTAAGGATATAACTCAAAAACTATTAAAGGAAGGTGAACCTTATTCTCTAATAGCAAGAACTCTCTACAAACTAGGGAAGGACAATATTCTTAGACATTGTGCTCCTGAGGATGAGTATTTATACATACTTCAAGAAGCCCACATGGGTATAGCCGAAGGACATTTTTCAGGGGAACTAACTTCTAGAAAGGTGTTGCAATCAAGATATTGGTGGCCTACCTTATTCAAGGAGGCCTCACTTTCTGCAAAAGGGTGTGATGAATGCCAACATTACAAGATCACACAACAAAAAGATAAGATGCCCTTACATCCTATTAAAGTGACTCAACCATTTGAAAAATGGGGTTTAGACTTTGTAGGTCCAATTAGTCCGACAGCTCATAACACTCAATCTCGATATATTATTGTTGTTAATGACTATGTGACAAAGTGGACGAAAGTCCAAGGAGACATGCAAGGGTGATGCAAGGTCAACAGCTAAGTTTCTCTTTGAGAACATTATTACACGATTTTGTTGTCCCCTTGAGATTGTGAGTAACAATGGTTCTCATTTTATAAATGGAGTGATAAAGGAGCTCACGAAAAAATTCATGATAGCCCACCATAAGTCTACACCTTATTATGTACGTAGTCTACCATTCCATGGCTTCTCAACAGAGCCACGAGAAGATGACTCTTGTGGTCCACTCAAAACCTATGACTGTGGCCTCACATTTTGTACAACCACATCATCTTTTACATCAGCCCCAATAGTGCCATGTGCATTACTGTACCAGCTGCTCATCTCATCAAAGACTACATCTCTGCTCACTCGTAATTCTCGTGTAGTAGGATTGTAGCACCTGTACCCCTTTTGTTCAAGGGAATATCCGACAAGAATACATTTCTCTGCTTTAGGATCCAATTTTCTACGCAACTCATCTGGTACATGCACGTAAGCTATGCAGCCAAACACTTTCAAGTGTGCCAAATCACGCTTTGTACCTGTAAACTTTTCCTCAAGTGTTACATCATGCACCGCAGCATTAGGTGTCCTGTTCATAATGTACACAGCTGTATTTACAGCTTCAACCCAGTAATGATGAGGCATGTTCTTCTCATTCATCAATGCACGTGCAACCTCTACAATGTGCCTGTTTTTCCTTTCTGTGACCCCATTCTGCTGTGGAGTATATCTGCATGTAAACTGTCTGTGTATACCATGCATTCGCAAAAAATCTGAAAAATCGTTGGAGAAGTACTCTCCCCCTCCATCTGACCTCAATGTCTTGATTGAGAGTACTAACAAGACTTTAATTCATATCTTGACCAAAACAATGGAAGCTCATCGCACAGATTGGGATTTGAAGCCGACATCAGCTCTATGGGCTTATCTTACTGCTTACAAAGTGGCTATTAATTGTACGCCATTCAAAACGGTATATGGCCAGAAAGTAGTTATGCCATGGAAGTTTGTAATTCCTAGTCTGTGGGTAGCTTCACAAGAAGGTTGGGATGGTAACCCTTTAGTTGAGCATTTATATATCCTTGAGAGGTTAGATGAAGAAAGACAATTGGTTGTGCAAAATGCACTTGTGGAGAAAGATAGGAGAAAGAAATGGTTTGACCGTCCTTTAAAGAACAAGGATATCAAGGTTGGGGATAAATTCCTTATGTATGGAGTGTGTAACAAGAAGAAAAGGTTAAAATATGCGGGTAAAGGACCATATAGAGTATGCAAAATCGCCCCACAAGGTACCATTCGTGTGGAAACTCTTAATGGACTTGAAACCATTGGATTCCTCAATGGGAGTAAATTTAAAAGATACTATGATCCTTTAAGCCAAGAGAATCTACGTGTCATCCATCAAAAAAAGGCAGCCAAGGTACAAGCAGAATTGAAAAAGATACAAGCTCAAGCTAAGGCTAAGGAGCGAGAGCAACATATTAGACGCCAGTAAGAGGCCAACCTTGGAGTTACACATGCATTTCAAGCTAAAATAGAGGATGATTGGTTGGACTCTGACACACCTCTACGATACCCTATTAAGTTAAATAGCACCTATGGAAAAGTTCTATATAACGCCTTATTGGACACATGTACTAAATATAATCTACTATCATATGGAGTGTGGTGTCAGTTAGGAAAGCCATATCTATTTGAGATTACCATTCAAGTCAAGGGTATCAACAAGAAAAAAACCATTGTTTTTGGAACCTAGCACACTTCTATTAGTTATGACAACGGGGTCGTAGCTCAAGACTTTTTGGTCACTGATGGAACTATGGAAGGCAATATAAACCTAGGATGAAAGTGGATGTTAGCAACCAAATGCACTATTGATTGGGGAACTGAGAGTGTCACAACACGTAAAGCAACTCTTAGCTCTGCTACTCAAGTAATAGTCCATGAGGTATCACCTCCTGAGGTAATACAACTCAAAACATTGCATGTCCAAGAGGTTGAACCATTTGTACCTATATCCCAACCCTCTAGAGATTCAACTTATGTAGCTGAAACAAATCATGAGACACACAAGACTCATCGTAATATAGCAAAGAAAACATACAACTCGGTCCCTCAAGTTTCTTTAGCAACCATTTCTTATGCTAAAAAACAAAAGCCTTGTAAGAGACGCCCCACTCGCTCCAAGAAATGTAAGAAAATGTTGTGTCTGATTCGTAAACCAATATTGGAAGCCCAAGTCTACTATGAAGGAAATGATCAAATACGGGTGCCTAAACGTAAATTTTGTTCTTACCTATCACCTATAGAACCATGTATGTCAAATCATCCTATAATGATAAATCCGATTGAAGATCGAGGGAAGGAAAAGATCGCAGAATACTATGCACCGGATCATTTGGTATCCAAGCGAGAATGACTTGTATCCCTTGGCTCAAACATAGAAAAAGCAAATGAAGCTTCTTGTCTACGTGTAGTTCTTCTACAAGAACACAAACTTCTTCACAACTTTCACCTACCACCAAAATGTACAAAAAAACAAGGAAAGAATAGCACCTCCCATTGTAAACATCACCTAAAACGACATTTCAAGTAAAATCATGGGAGAGTATCTTACCACCCTTGCAACTAGATGAAATGCCTAGGGTGGTGAAAAACTATTGGTCAAAGTCTTGACCCATTATAACTTGGAACAGTTGGTTGCAAAAGGTGACAACATCATTCCAAAAGGTATGATCTACCCAAGGAACAGAGGAGTGTTTGCGGACATCCATCATTCACTTGATCCGCTCTTAACCTTCCTCCCTGACCTCTCAATCTCTCAATCTTAGGAAATGTATATATATAGCCCTATACTCAAGAAAGAAAAAAGTAAAGAGCAAGATCCACCAAACAAAAAGCTTGAAACCTACAAATTCTAGTACATGACCCTTTTAATATTTTCACACTAATCAAAATCTATTTCTATGTATAGCTATGGCTAGTGCACTAGAGTCATCCACTCCTACCTTGGGTGAGAGGTACCCTCTTTACTTTTCACAAGTGTTTCACATAGTCTACCCGGTGCTTGCATGTCAAAGGGATTTGGTAGATACACTAGCATGTGAGAAAATTTTTGAGGAATTAGAATGGTTGATACGTCTCTTGACCACGACTGATCCCTACTTAGTAGAGAACATCTCTCCAATTGCACACGCTTTCCCTTTTGAGCAAGATGACTATACACGGCTAGTGACACTCTTAGTGAACATATGTGCATCTAATGGTGAGGAAGATTTACATGATTACACGGATGGCATGTATGGTCTCACTGATGATGAATTTATTTTTCTTGGGAGGTGCAAATACTTAGGTTAGGGTTCTTTATGTTGTTTTGATTGTGTTTAATAAAGGTTGGTGCCCCTCTTCCCACTAATGTGCCTCCTAAAGGTGTTCCTTGTGTTTTTTAGAGTGTACAAGAACGCATTGCAGTAGTTGGGATTTTGAACTTCATGCAGTCTTTGTCTAGTTCACTCTTTGAATCGAGCGTGATCATCAACACGAACAGGTGTTTCTTGTCCATTATCGTTGCCTTTTGTCTTTTTTAGCATCCATGTTTGTCTGTTGTAACTATGATTAGTAGCACAATATTCATCATATTTGCTTAGTATCAAACATTAGATTCAATTATAATTTTATTTCATAGTCCCTTGTCTAGGTTTAATAATCAAGAAGTCTGACTAAGCTAGTTTGACCAAGATAGACATTAGAGATCCTCTCTTAATACCATGGGAAATGCTTTCCTAATTGTCAATGGTTAGATATTATGAAGCATTGTGTGCAATGTACTAGTGTTTTCTAGTGGGATTAATCCTTCTTGACCTTTAGCTTAAGTATTATAAGGGGATTTTACTATTTTGATGAGCATGGGGAGGGTAACAGTGTCAATATGACCCCCCAAAGTTACAAAATTGAACTGCAATGAAAAACAAGCAAACAAAAAAAACAAAAGTGCCAAAAATCTAAAATCTTAAGTTGGAAGAGAAATCCCAGCTTGATTTGGTACTTCACTCACATGTATTGCCTATGGTACTAGAGCCCTAGAGGTTCCCAGTGTGGACGCTTTTTCTTGAAAAGCAAAAAACCCAAGGCATACAAAATAAGCACACACGTCAAAAATTGAATTAATGTGGAAAACACTTTGGGGAGTCAAACAAAGGGAGTAATTCAAGCGATGATTTCATATTCAATTCCTTTTATCGTAGCTTAACTAGAAGGCCTTCTAGGTATAGACTCTAGTCAACCCTCGGACATGTAATACTTTGCTCTCGCAATTAAACAGCTTAATTGACCAGAGAGAATTGATAAGCTTGCCCATGGTATTAATAGTTGACCTCTAGTTCCTCTCAACCGTTAAATTGACCCTAAACTTGTTTATTTTTTTACCTTTACAAGTGCTTATACGTTTGATTATATTACAATTTAATGTTTACTACTAAAAATTTGTTTAATATTTTGTTACCAATCAATATGTGTACATATTCACTGCCTATTGTTTTTAATTATATATGTTCTATAAGAATGCAATTACTATACCATTTTTGGTTGATTTTTGCAGTGGTTGAAGAAATCTAAAGACATTCAATCTCAGATGCTCTTCCACCTCAACAGTACAAGAGGAAAAGTCTGAAGAGCCACCAAAGAAAATAAGAAAAACGGCTGACCAAAGAGCAAAAACCAAAAGAAACCACCCGCTTCTTTTTAAGTGATTACAAGTTCTTTTTAATTCTTATGAGTGCTTTCAAGTGCTTCCAATAGCCAAAAATACTTGTCCTCTACAAGAGAGCAGTCTTTGCCTTCTTGTAACACTACAAAATAAACAAGAAATAGCATAGTAATTGCATTCTCATAAGAACATGGATAATTGAAAATCATATGCAGTGAATAAGCACAAATAATGATTGGTAACAAACTATTAAACAATTTTTTAAGCATTAAACATTAAAATGCAATACAACTAAACTCATGAGCACTTGTAGAGGTCAACGAATCAAAAATATTAGCATCGCTAATTTAACTGTCAGTAGGCACTAAAGGTCAACTGTTAATCCCAAGGACAAGCTTCCTAATTGTCCATAGTCAATAAAGTTCTTTAATCGCAAGAACAAAGTATTTCATGTCCCATGACTGACTACTAGAGGCTATACCTAGAAGACCTTCAAGTTAGGGTATGACAAAGGATATCACACATGAAATCATTGCCTGAATTGATTCCCTTTGTTTGACCCCCCAAAGTGTTTATGCTATAGATTTGTTTCCATATAGAGCCTTAATTGATCTTTTGGGCTCTTTTTATTTTCGTTCTTTTTTTTCTTTTTTAAGTGGATGTAATGTGAATGGCCTATGAACTTACAGAATAGCAGAATTAAGAGAATTAGAGAGAGCAATTCTGAGAGCATAGAGGGTGAACTTAATTGCTAGTAGCAACTCTATCATAACACTTAATTAACTAGGCATGAACAATACTTTTACAAGAGAGAGAGTGTAGAGAATATGACAACAGTTGAGGACCGGATTTATGTGGAGCCGGTCCCCCCTCCAAAAGGCATTTGTATTATAGATTCTCTCATTAAGAGAGACTTGGTACAATACAATCTTTGTGTTCCTTGAGACCTCCTTGGCAATATGAAGATGAAAGGTTCACACACCAAGCTTTTGCATAATTTCAACAATCAATCTTAGCTTGGAAACAATCAAGAACTTGTGAACATCATTAATCTTTGTGTTCCCTAAATCATTTGAGTGCATGAAGATGTATACTTTTTATGCATCAACTTGTGCTTAAAGCAATAATTAATCTTCCTTGCAATACAATTAATCTACTTGCATTAAGTAATTAATCTACTTGCAATAAACCATTAGCCTTCTTGCAATAAGCATAACATGCACTTGTAGAAAGCATTAACTATCCCAAGCCTCAATCCCAAGACCTCAAAAACCTTCGAAGGTGGAGAGAGCTAGCAGGGAATGAGGGTAGGGAAGAGGAAGAAGAAACATTTCATAGGAGAAAGAAGTAGTTCCTCACTTATCATACTCTTGTTGCTAGCATACATAATAGCATAGTAATGAAGAAGGAGGAGATGGAAAGCTTAAGCATTGAAGCATAGCTCTTGGTTGGATTTGCATTCCATAGCCAAGAGAGTTGGTGTAGGCTCTCAACTTCTCAAGGAGCTTGGAGAAGGAGATGGAGCTCTTCCACTTTGCATAGCACACCATGAGAGTGTTTGTGAGTGTGTGTGGGTGAGTATACCCCCTAAGCACCCCCCTAGCTTGCTTGGGTCGACCCCCCCTTGTAGCTCATGCTTGAAGCTCATTGGACCCCTCCAGGCCTAGCCAATCACAAGCAGGAGCCATTACAAGCAACATGGGTAGCCTTGGGACAAGTGTCCCCCTTTCCCCTTTGAGAGAGAGGACTTGATAAATGCAAAATCAATTAATTAAATATCCTAAATTATCATTGGACCCCTTGGGTGGCCAACCAATAGGCTTCAGGCACACCATGAGGGCAACATGGGGAGGAACTTGACAAGTGTCCTTGTTGCCTCTTCAAGCTGGGGCTTCCCTTGTGTGTGTATGTGTGTGTGTGTTCTCTCTCATCCCCCCCCTTGTAGGCTCGCCCCCCTCCTTGTAGGGATCTTTTTGACTTTGGATGAGCAAGCCCCTTAGTCATCAAGCATGACAAAGCACTTGAACTAGGGGGTGTTCCCTCAAGCATCTGAGGCAAGCATCTCAAGGCACCTCAAGCACCTTAATCATGTAGCAAGTCAAGCACCTCAAGCATGGAGCCAGTCAAGCACCTCAAGCATCTTAATCAAGCACCTCAAGCATGTCAAGCACCTCAAGCACGACAAGCACCTTAAGCAAGACAAGCACCTCGAGCTTAGGCCGGGTTCCCACCTCAAGCTCAGCCCTAGCTTGCCTAAGGTCAAAGGACTTTTACACACATTATTGGAGGTCTTCAATGAAGCTAACCCTAAGGTCTTATGCTCCATTGGTTAGCCTTGATCTTTGATAGACCATCTCTCATTTGGGCCCCTTAACTATTGGCCCCGTGTTGAGATAGATCTATAAGCACATGTCTATATCTTAACCCTTGTTCCCGTGTATTCTCCCACATTAAGTGATCAGTTTAATATGAGAAAATCATTTGGGTTGGATAGATATTAATTTTTATGACAGTGGATTTTCACTTTATTGAGTTTCAATTGTGAACCTTGGGGGGTCATTTTGGCACTGTCACCCCCCTCTCCCCCCCAAGACTCATCACAATAGTCAAGTTTCCTTTGTATCACTTAAGCTAAAGGTCAAGAGGGATTAAGCCCACTAAAAAGCACTAGCACACTACATGCAATGCTTTATAATATTGGATCAAGAGCCTAAAGTAACCACTAAGAATTAGGAAAGCATCATCTATGGTATTAAGAGAAGATCTCTAATGCTCTAGCTTGGTCAACTAGCTTAGCCAAAATTCTTGATTAACAAACCTAGACAAGGGACTATGACATAAAATTATATTGAGTCTAATGTCTAATACTAAGCACATGTGTTAAATATGTTTCTACCAATCATGATTAAGGTGGATAACATGGATGCTAGAAAAGACAACAAGCAATGATAATGGTAAGGAAACACCTGTTTGTGATGGCCATTGTGCTCAATTTGATGAGTGAACCTGACAAAGATTGCATGATATTTGAAAGCCAAGCTACTGAAATATGTTTCTATACACACTAGCAAACAATAAGAAATACCTCTAGGAGGAATATCAATGGGAAGAGACACAAACCCTTGTTGAAAAAATTAAAAACAAAATAAGGAACCCTAACCTATCTATTTGCACCACACTATAGGGTGTCAAGGAGATAGGATATTGCATAGATTGGCTAGCATTCCTAAGACTAGGCCTATATCCTCATCATCAAGATATAGTCATCCTCAATGAGACCTTAGGCTTCCTCAGTGTCATCTATTGGTTCTCCTTCATGTTCTTGTGCATGTAAAGTAATCAAGAATGCTACCATCCATGGATAGTCATTTTGTGCAAATGGGTAAGCCTATGCCAATGGGATAGTATCCTCTATCGCATAGAGATCACTTGTGTGGTCAATAAACACATCAGCCATTCGACCTCCTCAAAATTTTCCTCACATGCTAGACTAGCTACCAGGTCCCATTTTGAGGTAGTGAAGGCTAGATAATGTAAAAAAACACTTGAAAAAGGTAAAGAGGATACCTCTCACCCAAGGTAGGAGTGGATGACGCTAATGAACTAGACATATCTGTACACACAGATAGATTTTGGTTAGTTTGAAAATAATGTAAGGGTTGTGTCACTTTGCATGATGCATCATTATGAGTTTTGGTTTATGGACCCAATCTTGTAGGTTTCAATTTTGTTGTTTGGTGGCTCTTGCTCTTTTACTTTTTTTGCTTTTTTTGGGTTTTGGTTTGTTTTACTATAAGGCTATATATATATACATTCCCTAAGGTTTGGAAGTTAAAGGATCAGGGATGAAGGTTAAGAGGGACGTAAGAAAATGATGGATGTCAGCAAATACTCCCCTCTTCCTAGGATAGATCATACCTTCAGGAAATATGTCGTCACCTTTTGAAACCACTTATTCCAAGTTGTAATGGGGGAGGATTTTCACTAATAGTTTTTTTCCACCCTAAGTGCTCTCCCATGATCTTACTTGAAATGTTGCTTTAGGTGATGAATTTACAATGCGCTGCATTGCTGCTTTTTTTTTTAATAATAGTAGGTGGAGGTTGTGTGGAAGCTTTTATCTCTATGGATGAACTACATAAGAATCTAGAAGCTTCATTTGACTTCTCTCTTCCTGAACTAGGTGGAGCAAAGCATTCTCGCCTCGGTACCCACACTAGCTGTGGAACGTGTGTGGAGTACTCCATGCTATTTTCCTTTCCATGGTCTTCAATTTTCTTTGGAGTTACAAGATTTGGCTTATATGGCTCTATGGGTGACAGGGAGGAGAAAAACTTATGTTTAGGTACCCAAATCTTATCATCACTTGTTACGAGACTGGGAACCCTCTTGTTGTATGTGGTTGATTGCAATTGGGATAGTTGGCATAATGGTTAACTCCATGCTGTCTATTTTATTTTACTAATAGTGAGTTGATGATGATTTTTATATTGGAATTCTAGGAGCTGAAAACGAGGTGCTAGCAAATAATAACCATCTCGACCATTTTACCTTTGCACAGTATTTTAGACTTTTTATTCAATAAGCCATTATGTCTCCTTGTAAATAGCTCTAGTGAGAACTCGCCCTTATGGTACATGCAATAAGTGATGTGCTCCATTCAAGTACTAAAGTGGACTAGATGTAAAAGAGGGGCCTCCAATTTTGGCACCCAAAAACTCAAATAATAAATTAAATACAAAACTCCACAAGAAGGGGTGCCACGGAGTTTAGGGCTAGGATTTTAGGTCATTCACTTGCAAGATTCTCTACTCTTATCTCTTAGACTATGCTTAATCATGATGTGTAACCTCTAATCATGTATACATCTGTTACAATCTCTTAGACTTTGTCTTTGTGAAATCTATTATCTTTATGTGTGTGTGTTGTCCTAGTCTTTGCGTGTGTACTTGGATTTGGGAGAGAAGGTGACAAGTTGATGGTGATGTCTGTGAGGAGTTGTTGAACTATCCAAGCATCCGATCTACCCTTCTCCCAATAGTGGTATCAAAGCAATCAGGTTCGAGTTAATCAGCACGGGAGTTCAAATTTTTGAAAGATTTTCAAATCGGCAACATCAAATTTTCAAACCACAGATTAATCAATCAATTAATTCCATTTATCGACCATCGAGAATCGATATGTCAAAGTTTAGAAATTTAAAGATATGGAAGAAGTAGCAATTATAAATTCGGCATCGCACCTCCTTGATGGCAAATCAACGGAGGAAAGAATCAAATCTTGAAGAATTTGAGTGACTTTGGTTTGACATCAAACCAAAAGAGCTTGGGAAGTGGTGATTTTGGCTTAAGTGAAGAAAACATGGGAGATCAAGGCTCCGATTCAGAGATTGGAAGCTACAAGGATTACCGATGACATCTCGCTCCATGTTGTGAGCTCTGACCAAACATAGCTAACGATACTAAAATATAGTTTTCAAACATTTGTAGACCGTGGGAACTGCCCCTTTCACACATGCAAGGCTTCCCATCAACCATCACCGAACTCCACCAAACCTTCATCAACTTGAGTGCCTAAAAAATTGGAGCATTTCCTCTTGCTTTCACATGGACCAAAAACACCTGCAATTGCCGCCCTCTCTCTCTTTCTTCTTCATGATGTCGTCCTCCTCTCTGCTCGCTGTCGACTTCACATTTCAAACATCTTTTCCAAAAAGGTGTGGCTAACCTTGGTCAGCCACCCATCAAAGTCTAAAAACCACCCATTTAAGGGATAATTCATAATCCCTCTCAATTCCTTACTCGACAGATGAACATAAGAATATATACATATATATATATACATTTATTTTTATTTTTATTTTATTTATACAATAAAATCGTTTTCAATTCAATGGGCTGCTCAACTAACTATTTCACTTTCTTCGCCTTTGAATTCTTTGAGATCCCCATTTAAAAACTTCTTTTGGTCATCCATTAAGTCTTTTGAAGCATGCTTCCCAAATACAAGTGTTTTGATGCTCGTGTTTGATGCAGTTGCCAAAAACCCCAAAGGCACTAGCGTGGAGCTAGCCATAATTGGGTTATCATATCCAAAGGTTGACCGTACTCTTAAATTGCTATTTCCATTGGGACAAGGGAGATTGGACGCCGACAAAAATTCAATTGATCTGCAGACCAACCGCTCAACTGTTCATCGTTCTCAACCAAAACTTGGTGCACCATATTTTTGGAGTGCACGTCGCCCGCAACCGTCAAGCTAAGTACCCATTTATTTTTGCGTATTCCTTTATTTTTTTTAGCATTATCCTGCATACCATCATATACATATACACTTAGAGCCATATATATATGTATATGTATATGTATATGTATATATATATATATATATATATATATATATATATATATATATATATATATGTGTGTGTGTGTGTGTGTGTGTGTGTGTGTGTGTGTGTGTGTGTGTGTACATACATGTGTGTGTGTGTGTAGCTGTTAAATTAAATAAATAACACACCAATTGAACAAGATGTTCAAAAAGACGATTGGCTAAAGATGTCAAGGCAAAGATATGTACAGAAACAATTCAGTCTTTGAATCAAAACTGTACAATATAGTAAGAATGAAGTATCATTCCAAAGGAATTTGTACAAAGGTATCAAAAACTATCCCAATTGTAGCATCAAATGCTTCCAAAGTCGGACTGCAGCAAGTTAACCTTCTTTAAGCTAAGATAGAATTTTCACCTGCATCCATATAGTCAAGACAACAGACATGTTAGACTTGGCTATGTATGGAAAGCTTCAAAGAATCTATCAGTTGTTATCCATGTCGAACTTAAAAATTTTTAACTAGCTACTATCCTGGACATTTAAAGTCTCGAGGATTTTTCATCCTTATTTTTTGCTAGAGTTATTTTGCTAGAGTCCCATTTCGGTAGCAGAACCAGTATTGCTACCAAGCTTTCAAACATCAGATTAACTAAGGTTATCAAAGTAGGATCCAGTCAAAAAACAGAGCAGTAGATCCAAGTAGGATCCAGTATGCAATACTCAAACTAGCAGCCATGAAGTAAGCTTGAGTAACTGTCAACACTTTAACATATAGAGCAACCCTTGTATCGAGAATCTACTTGTATCTGCTATACGTCAGCCCAGTAGCAGAGGATCAGTTAGTACCAGAAAGAGAAGATAAAAAAACCTCATATACTGATGTGAACCAATCTGAACCAGAAAATGGCATACAAAAAAACTAGTGTACCCTATGCAATGCTCTTTTAGATTAAGCCTGAGTAACTTGCAAGTATGACCAGCTACTGATGTGAACCAATCTGAACCAGAAAATGGCATAAAAAACCAATGTACCCTATTGCAATGCTCTTTTAGATTAGGCATGTAACTTGCAAGTATGTCCGGCAAGTCTAGGCCCATTACAAGCTCCCCCCCCCCCCACCCTTTTTTTTAACACATAACTAACAGGTAGAGAGGCTGAACTACATTCCAATGCCAACTAATCCCTGTTTGTAGGTAAAACAAATCCAACAAGCAAACCATATAGGTTTTTAGAGAGAATCTTATTTTGTGCTTCTAATCACAAATGATACCAAGTCCTACTGCAATGCCAGCAGAATATCAGTAACAAGAAAAAAAATATAAATATTATCTCTTTGCCTTAGCAATGAAAAAAGGACATAGAGCATTCCCCTTTGCAATCAAATTTCCAAGGTAGAAGCAATCAGCTCAACCAAGCCAAATCCTCAAGTATGAACTCCCCTGTATTTTTGTTGAATGTATCATAACCTATTGCAACCATCAGAATATGGCAGCATAACCAGCAACTTACCTTCCAGTAATCAGAATCTTGCATGCATATCCAGCATCCCCACCAGGCATTCAGCCATTATCCTTACTATTAGTGTCAAAAACCAGAATAATAACCATATACATGAAATATCTGATATCAATATGCAGTTCACCATCAGTCAAGAAGCCAATCAACAAAAAATTAAATCCCTTTATTAATGTGAGCAGCCAGTATCCCATTTCTCAAAAGAATCCCAAAAAGACCAGTATTCGAATATGGCAGTATTCTAGTTAACTAGAGAGTTTTTTGCATAGTCAACACCATCAACAGTTTTTTAGCCGAGGATCAATCAGTATCAGATACAAAAGCCCAAATCGGTATCATCACCGAAGTTAGTGCATAACTAGCCATATTACCAGCTGTCAACTTTTACCAGTCAAGTAGCCAAAAAAAGAGAGAGAGATCTTTTGCTAATGAAAATAAAGAATCCCAAAAGATCATTTCTTTAAAAAATTTCTTTTAATCCTGTATTATAGTCAGATATCAGAACATGAGATCAACGAAAACCTGTGAGCAGTTGCTATGCCAAGTAATTTTCCAAGCAACTAAGTAATTTTCCAAGCAGCTAAGGAAGACCAAGCCTAAGTGAGGGGAAAACACCCTCACCTTTTATAGTGGAGGAAGCAGGGATGTAATCCGACATATATTCATTAGTGGTGATGCCGCGGCCGCCTCGAATCAAAGAGTGTAAGAGGTAATCTGGATAGGATTCCATCAATGAGTGGGAGGTAGGGAAGCCAGGGCCGGCGCCTTTTCCTTTATGCGAGTTTTTCTGCGCGGGGTAGTGATGTAGTATGGTTGTCGCGACACCACAGTGAAAAACCTAAGTAGGAATAATGAATTAGAAAGCTCCCTAGGTTTTTTGGAGGGGCCAAAGAGTAAGTTTTAGCTAAAAACTAAAACTAGTAGGAGGTAAATCAGGGGATAGTACCCATAGGATAGCCAGAACAAAATGATGGGAAAGCTTTAGCTTTATGGTAACTAGCTCGAGTGCTTAACCAATGTGATCCACATAACAAATTAAGCATTTGTACAGCACGCGTAATCCCTTACCCGCCGACAACAATTTAAGTTAACTGCTTGAGCTCAGATAGTGATTCGGAGTATAGTCTACCCCCTCCATATGAGGTGCTAGAGCCACCACAGCCCCAAGGCTACATGTAAAACATAGGGGAAAATCCCCTAAAGCTACAATAGAACATAAATCGAGCCCCATAGATGCTATCTAGGTCAGAAGTCATGACCAAGTGTGTGTGTGTGTGTGTGTGTGTACAGATATGGTTAGCTATTGTGACACAGTGTGTGTGTGTGTGTGTGTGTGTGTGTGTGTGTGTGTGTGTGTGTGTGAAAGAAGCATGCAATCATGGCACACTTTCCACAGGCACCCATGATTGCTAACTTTCTAATTTGCAATAATCTCTCACTTATGAACGCATGCGAAGGCACGAAATTGAGGATAAGTTACTGCATTTTGCACGCATTGAATTTGCACCTGCTCCAAAGTGAAACAAAATCAGCAAAAAAGCCTTCACTTTCAAGGATTTTTATGGCACTAAGGATGCTAGCATGGTTCTAGCATAAGTTAGTCAGTTAGATGACTATTTTCATGATGAAGATTTTCCTGAACGTGAAATGGTAAAGTATGCATCAAATCACCTCACAAGTAGCCCTACATTGTAGTGGAACACCATCAAACAACATGGTAGAAGACCACGTACCTAGCATGCAATCAAAAAATTATTTTTACCTCAATTTTTACCCACACACTATAAAGCTTAAGCACGACGCCAATGGGATTTAATTTGACAAGGTCAAAAGGAAGATGTATAAGGCTACCCTAATCGTTTTTGGAACTGTTTAATTCAATTACAAGCTATTGAACATGTCAGTCCTAGTAAATTGAATCATAAGTGTATATCTTGGCTTAGCACTACAAATTGGTGGTGAGGTAGATAGGTGGAAAACCTTCTCTTACTGAACAAACTGCTAACACTAACCGTAACAAGAGAGCTTTTGCCTCTCCTAACTTTGACAGGAACAGACATAAAAGTTGTACCTTTCCCAACAGATGCAAATTTGATAACTATATTACAACTTCTCAACCCTATGGCAACGACAACAACAACACACAGCAACAAGGCAACCAAAATTCTTCCAACCAATGTCCTGCTCAAAACTCTAATGGTAACAAAAAGGTGAAGTGTTTTAAATGTTTTCAGTATGGTCACTATGCAGATAAGTGCCCAAATGATCCTGCTAAGAGCAATGGCCAATCGAATGGAGTCACCCAAAATCCAAACCAAAGACCTTTCAGCAACAACCGCCCCAACGGTGCTACAACTAACCTCATCAAAGATGCTAATCCCAACAAATATGAAGTGGAAGCCAATTACAATGAGGGATATGATCCTGAGTATGTTCACAATGAAAATCCATCTTCAAGTATTCCTATATCTCTTCATACTTTGTTTAAAGTGCAAGGCACCATCAAGGGTGAAAGTGTCACCATTGTTGTTTATGATGGCAGTAGCCATGATTTTAATTTTGCACAACTGGCACAACAACTCTCTCTCTCTCTCTCTCTGAAATTTCTTCACCTCACAAAGTCAAAATTTTCTTTAATAATCAGCATTTTAATTGTAAAACCCAAGTCACTGTTGAAGTTTTCATTGGTGAATTTACACAAGCACGTACATTTCTGATAGCACCATTGCATGGTCTTGACATGATTTTGGGAATGCCATTCCGTCATGAATTTAATACATTGATTAATTATAAAACAATACCATGTCCCTCACTCATAATAATCAAAATTTCTCCATCCAAGAAACACTACGGCACATCCAAAATTTGCACTTCTCTCTCACACTCAAGCCAAAAGAGCAATTCAAAGATAGGGGAAAACGTATCCAGTGTTGGTAAATCAAATCTCCACTGAATTGAAACTTCACATAACTCCTCACATGATGATTTTCTCTCACAATCTAAGGGTTGTTTCATGCATAACATACCACTTTAAATCCCACCTTCACGCCCAGAAGACCACAAAATAGATATTATACTGGGTAGTGAACCTCCTTGTAGAGCACCTTATTGTGTAAATCTGACTGCAAACAAGGAGATACAAACTCAAATCACTGACTTGCTTGATCAAGGACTTAAAAGACCTACTAGTTCACCATACGGAGCTCCAATACTTCTTGTTAAGAAGAAAAATGGAACCTTTTGTATGTGTATTGATTCTAGGGCTTTAAACAAGATCACCATGAAGAATAGGTTCCCTATTCCTAGAGTGCATGATCTATTAGGAAAACTAAAAGGGGCAAATATTTTCAGCAAAATTGACCTTAAATCGGGGTATCATCAAGTCAAAATGTTTGACAGAGATGTCTACAAAACTGCTTTCAGAACACAAACAAGACATTATGAATTTCCTGTCATGACATTTGGTCTAACAAATGCACTAGCCACCTTCACACGCATGATGAACAGAATTTTCATTGATCATCAAGATTTTGTGATTGTATTCTTTGACAGTATTCTTTGTATTTAGTAAATTTGAACAAGAGCATAAAGAGCACTTAACACGTGTATTTGATCTGTTTGCACACAAGCACTTGTATTTGAATCTTGAAAAGAGTTCATTTTTCAAATCTAAGATTGAATATTTGGGACACATTGTATTGGGAAAGGAAATACATGTAGACCCATTCAGTCATGGCCTAGACCCAAAAAGGCATGAGCTTCATTCTTTTATTAGTCTATGCAATTATTACAAAAAAAATTGTATGTAACTTTGCTTACAAATCTCATTATCTCACTCTCCTGTTAAAGAAGAATTCTCCTTATGCATGGTCTGACTTGCAAGAAAGTTTCTTCAATGCACTCAAGAATGCTTTGATAAATGAAGCTATACTACGATTTCCTGATTTTGATAGACCATTCTTTGTTGCAGTCATTAATGCTAGTAGAAAAGGTATCGGTGTAGTTCTTATGCAAGTTAACCATCCACTTGCTTTGAAAAGTTGTAAATTTAAACCTTTGGAATCAAAGTTTGATACCCTTGATAAAGAATTGACTACTATGGTACATGCTTTAAAAATTTGTAAACATTACTTAATGGGTAAGAAAAATGTTGTAGCTAGTGCTTTGAGTCGAAGACTCTCTCTTAATAATCTATCAACCATTAATGGTACTTCATTTGATTCTATGCCTCTGACACTTATGCAAAAGATGATGATTTTAAAACCACATGCTTGCATATGTTTGAAAATTATGTGCACACATTTTTGGAATACACTATTCAAGAAAACTTTCTTTATTTCAAACAAAAATTGTGTGTAACTATACCTTTTCGTACATTGATTATTATTGAAGAATTGTACAAGCCACCCTATGCTAGACATAGAGGATTTGTTACTACCTTTCAAAACTTATGTCGTGATTTCTATTGGCTTGCTATGAAAAGTGTTGTTAAACAGTATGTTTCAACTTGTTTGATTTGCCAAAAGATCAAGCAGCAACATGTAAAAAATTGGGACATTTACACCCTCCTCCCATTCCTCAAAAACCTTGGGAACACATTTCAATGGATTTTGTTACTGTTTTTCACTCACTGTTTACAAGCATGATATGATTTGGACTCTTATTGATCATTTTTCTAAACAAGCATACTTCATTCCTTGTAAGAAAACAGCACATCAAGCTACACTTCTATTTCTTAAAGGTGTCTTTCCACATCATGATTTTCCTAAGGTCATAATATCTTATCGAGATTCCAAATTTGTAGTGCTTTTTAGACTACTATTTTTGAAAATATTGGAGCAATGCTTGACTTTACTTTTGCATTCCATCTTTAGTCTAATGGTCAAACCGAAGTCACTAATCGCACTATAATTGACTTGCTAAAAGCTTATGTTTCTTCTCAATCCAAGAAATGAAATGATTACCTGCATATTTTACAGTTTTCATATAACCATACCACTCACACTACCACAGGTAAATCTCCATTTGAAATTGTGTATTGTCAGTCTCTTCCTACTCATGCTTCACATGGATGGAGCAAAAGACGTCTTGTGCACACTCACACACCCAGAAAACTCAACACCACACAAGGAATTTGCTTAAATTCCAACCCACACACACCACCACTCAAGAGCTCAATAAAAACACTACCCACAAGCTCAATTCAAACTCCAAACACCTCGACCTACAAGCCCTTGCCTGCCCGCAGACACTACAACGTGAGTCGAGTCAATCAACACTTGAAATCACACTTGATGGTGACCAGAATATACAAGAAAAACCATCCAAAAAAAAACTCCAACCACAAAAGGCATCTTTCAAACCATTGCAAAGCCTTCACCAAACTCCACTCTGTTTTACTCTTTGGAGTAGCGCCAACCCTAATGGCACCAATACAGGGTCACATAGTGTTGCAGAAAGCCGCACCTTCTTCCCTCAATTCCTCGCACACACACACACACACATGCATGGAAACATCATATCTTTCATAAACTCTCCCAAGGGCAAAATTGAAGAGAGAAAGCTCTCATTCACTCCTCCACACACTCGAAAACAGGACACAAACGCAACGGGACAGCACTAGACCACCTGTAGGAACCCTGCTTCCTTCCCCACATAGAGAGGTGAAAGTGCCAAGACTTGGCTTCAAAAACACTCCCTCAGCTAGAACACTCATGGCACCGTGAGTGATGTGGCAAATTGAAGTCTTTTCACACCATTTTTTATCATTTTTTGACCCAGTTTTGAACCCGACGGGCATTTTTCATGGGAAAAACCCCAAACGGACTCCAAAATTCACCAAATTTTGTACACTTGATGCTTGATACCCAAATCACTTTTCCACATCTCCACATTCCATTTTGACCACTTCTAGGACGGTGCACGCATCATCGCAGATCAGGCACCGTAAATAAACAATCACTGCATGTCCCAAACTTCTCGAGCGGAATGAGAGTACCCACACTTGTTGCTTGCATTATTTACATTCTAGAAAGATCAAACACATTATCTAGAGCCAAAAGAGGCCACCAAGAACCATATCCAAGGCCCCGATACCCTATCCAGGCATGTACATGTGCTCGACTGCTAGCACGCAAACCTGACTATTCATAATGTGTACACGTTGCATCTTTTTTAGAACTTGAAACCACTTTGCAAAGCTCACAAATGCATGTATTTACATATTTTTATACATATGACCATGCATATACGCACTACTTTATACATACCAAAGGTGGTTTATCATCATTGCCCACCCTCTAGGTAGAGCATTTATGCTCAATCAAGAGACTATTTGCATCTGGAACCACATCCCTCGCAAAATATTTCTTCGACCTATAACCATTTATTCTATAGCGCAAATGCTTCCCTGACAATTTTTCCAACTCATAGGTGCCATTAGGAAATACATGCTTCACTCTTTATGGACCCAACCATTTGTCCCTCAACTTCTTTTGAAGAGTAAAATCCAAGCGAGAATCGTACTCCATCACCAGATCTCCCTCTTTGATGTCTTTCTCTAGCAGCCTCTTATTCATTTTCTGCATCCTTGTCTCTGCTTGTTGAAGATAATAATCACTGGCTTTCTCTCTATTCATTCGCAACAACTCCAGAGAAAGAATTCTTTCCTGCAGCTTGTCATTATGTGAACCTTGCATTCTGCACAACAACTTCAAGGCGTCCAACTGCACCTGTATGGGTATAAGAGCTTCCTTTCCATAAACAAGTTCATTAGGTGTAAATTGTGTTGACACTCTATACGCAGTTCTATAAGCCCATAAACACTTTTCCAAGTCCAAGTCCCATTCTTTAGGATGCTCTCTAGCATACTTTGATAGCATCTTCACAATTTGATCATTGCAGTTTTCAACCAGCCCATTGCATTGTGGGTAGTAAGGAGAGGAATGCCTATGCTGAATTTTCAATTTCTCCATGAGGGCAGCAACAAGTTTTCCCCTAAACCCTGGTCCATGATAAAAAATAACCATAGGAGCTCCAAAACTGCAACACACCTTTTCATACAAATAAGAGGCCACTCTTTCTGCTGTTACATCTTTTACCGCTCTTGCCTCCACCCATTTTGTCAAATAGTCCACAGCCACAAGGATATACCTTTTGCCATTCTTGGTCCTTGGCATTGGCCCTATAGCATCCACTCCCCATTTTGCAAATGCATCAAAAGACATTATAGCTTTTTGAGGCTCAGTCAAAAGCTTTCGATTTACAAACACTAGGCATTCATGGCATGACTTGCACCAAAAATATGCATCTCTCATCATAGAGGGCCAACAATAACCAACTCTCAAAATACAAAAGACAATCTGATCCTTGCCTTGATGACCTGTTTCTTCATAGCAGTGCTCCAAAATCAAGCCTATTTCTTTTTTCTACGACACTTTTCTCAAAATGCTATCCTTGCCATAAAGCATGAGATCCTCACCTACCAATGTGTAGTTTCTTGCTTTTGCAACTATTCTCTTATGCCGAACCTTTGAAATGCCCTCTGGACATTGCCCTTTACCAAGAAATAATTCCACATCTTGCAATGATTCCCTTCCTACATACAAGGCTTCCTTGACCTTTAAAGGAGCTACCAAGGCCTCCAACTTGTCCCTAGCCAACTCATCAGCTTCTTTATTCTGCTCACGAGGAATATGCTTAAATTGTATCTTCTCAAACTCATGCAAAACCTTCTTGATGCCATAGAACAACTTTTTCAAATTGTTTTTCTTAACATTCCACAAACCAAGCAACTGATTCATGACTAGCAACTCATCCCCTTTTGCAATGACCCTCTTCAATCCAAACTCAACACACTGCTTCAACCCAAGTAAAAGTGTGAGATGCTCAGCCTCATTATTACTTTTAGCTTCATCAAGATTTTAAGCTCTAGAAAAGATTACATCGCCTTTTGGGTTCTTAATGACTACTCCACCACTTGCCTTTTTAAGAACTTTCCTGTATGCACCATCAAACATCATTGTATAGGCATCTATAATATCTACTTCCTCTTCATGAGCATCCTTGTCAACCCTTGGGGAAGATGGAAGCTCCCCTCCCTTATGTACCACTATGTCTGCCAGGTGAGCTTTAACTAAATGATCCACTTTAAACTCATGTACTCTTGAAGCTCCAAAGTCCACTTTAAGATGTGCTTGCTAGGCTTCAAATGTTGTACTACATCCGGCAAAAGGTTTGATGTGGTGGGCACATAGAACTTTTGGGGTAACAGATAGGTTTTGAACCTGCGACAAGCAAGAACCAAGGCAAAGACCCACTGTTCCATTTTTGTGTAGGAGAACTCGCTTACATTCTTCATCTTGCTCTCGAAATAGACTGGCTTGAAGTTCCTTCCTTGCTTTTGTAGGAGAACCGACACAAAATCTATTGACCCCACACTAATAGATATATAGAAAATTGATTGCAAGTCAGGAGGACTCACTATTGGTAAATCATAGAATACCTCCTTGATACCATCAAAATCCTGTTGCATGTCTTCATTCCACTCAAACCCTTGAACTCTAACTCAATTTCTGCAAAGGATACACATATTGACATAGCATCCAAAAAAAACGTCACAAGTACCTGGGTGTAAGCATGTTAACTTGTCATGCTTTTTGTGCTAGTTATCATGTGGCAACAAGAATATCTTGTAAGCATAATGAGAGTGTAACTTTTCAAACGTGTGGGAATCCATCAAATATTTCAAAATAGGGAGACCACCGTGAATCCACTTTCCTGACCATTTACGCAATGTTACTCTGAGCGGAGTGGGGCAGTCAAAATGCGTGGAGAGAAGCAGAGTGGGGCAGTCAACATGCATGGAGAGAAGCGGGACGCAGGGGCCAGAGGTAAGAGGGGCGCAGGGGCCAGAGGTAAGAGAGAACCAAAAACAAAGTCGAGGGCTGAACTTTCTGCTGCTTCTTCTCCGCCCCGAAAAAATGGCAAAGACCTTGCATACAAAGGGGAAGGATGACTCGGGTTCTCTCTCTCTCTCTCTCTCTCTCTCTCTCTCTCTCTCTCTCTCTCTCTCTCTCTCTCTCTCTCTCTCTCTCTCTCTCTCTCTCTCTCTCTCTCTCTCTCTCTCTCTCTCTCTACCTCATTATGATTTGCGAGGATAGTTGCTGGTGATGTCTTGGCTGGAGATTTGTCCCTTGATGTCGGCTTTAGCAGTAGGACATCTTGTGAATAGTCACTTGAAATACAATCGCTCAAGTCGAAGTCTGGCTCAAGAAGCACAAACCAGTGTTTGATTTGAACCTTAACATTGGAAGGAAGTTCTCAATACTGCACTTTCCTACTGCTAATCTTGTGACATTGGGGGTGTGCAGGCCGATGGAAAGCTCCAAAGTTTACAGTCCCAGTACATAGCAAGTTTTGTATTACAGCAGAAGAGTTCAATGATGTTCATGGCCTCTCCCTGGCTGGTGCCAACCCCAAACTAGTGAGGTGAGATCAGATCAGTGATGTGGAGTGGTTCAGTGTTTTCAGAGAGTCAAAGAATCATAGTCACTATCGCATTAAATGCAATTGTTTGCGTATTGATATGTTCGACCAGGTGATGCAGCTGCATTACAAGGTGTACCAGAAGCCCCCAACAAACATGGAGATCAACTCTGCATTCACCAAGGGGTTTGTAAAAGAATTCAGCCCGGCGGCAATTGCAAGTAGCTCAACCATGCAATTCAATTGGGCTGAATTCGCTGTCCAGCATTTGTAGGACCTCCGAGAGAAAGGGTACTACGAGGCCCATGTCGAAAAGTGGAGGATGCGCAATGTATGTCAAAATATCGAGGAGGCGCAAGCTGAAATGAAGGAGGATACCAAGGAGACACCCATCTCTCGCCACAGCACTCACCAGCAGGCTGAAAGCCTGTCATTTTTTGGCATTGAGAATTTGCAGCACATAAAGGCTGCCTCTGAAATTCTCAGCAAACAACTACAAGATGCTAAAGAACATCTTCTAACTGCAAAATCAGAGTTTGAAGCTGCGAGGGTTGTCCAAGCAAGCAATGCTAGGGTCACCCCAATTGTGCTTGCTATGAGACAAAAGCTTCACGACGCTAAAAATGAATTACAAAGGTTACTACAGAGCGACAGCGTGGATGCAAAGAGGGAAATAGAGTGTAAAGTAAAAATAGAGACATTTAAAGAGACATTGGAAGGTTTGGCATTTCCTGACAGTGAGGACACTCTTGCTGCTGACTCAACTTGTCAGTGTGTAAGTGCGTGACTTTTATGCTTCTACCGTATGATTGGAATATGTCCACAACAAACCTATGTACTTACCATGCTCCTCTTTTTTTTGGTGTGCAGATTAATGTGGAGGTTATGGAAGCAAAAGTGAATGCATGTGAAGGTCAACTGCAGCTCCTAATGCACATGAGCAAGATGCTACAAGGCTCCTCCATTCCCACTGCCCTGTGTAATATGGCTATGGGCACTTTTATAGAAAGTATAGAAGGGGTATGCGATGGGACGATGATCAACCCGTGCAGTGGCTGCAGTTTGCCACTTGAAGTAAAGGGAACCGATGCCACGGTCAAGATTCCCTGTGGGCATAGCTACCACTTTCTCTGCTTTGCAGCTGCATGCTCCTTGTTGACAAAATGTAGAGCTGTGACCTGCCAGCAAAGGATACCACAAGAATGGTGTTGGAAACCCACATGGCAAAGACATCCAATCACACCAACATCTGGTAAGATTGTACAGGGTGTGCTAATTAGCATACCCAGTGTGTTAATTAGAATATTGAGTGTGTTAACTGGATATTCTAATTAGCATATCTTGTATGTTGATTAGCATACTAGGTATGCTGATTAGCATACTTGATACGCTAATTAGCATACTAGATACGCTAATTAGCATACTAGATATGCTAATTAGCATACAAGGTATGCTAATTAGCATACTGGGTAAGCTAATTATCATACTGGATATGCTAATTAGCATATCCAGTGAGAATATTGAGTGTGTTAACTGGATATGCTAATTAGCATATCTTGTATGCTAATTAGCATACCCTGTGCTCAGTGTACAGATTAGAGTAAGTTTGGCATATTAGCATATCTAGTAAGTTAACTACCATATCCAAATGCTAACTAGCAAACTGTATATGTTGATTAGCATACTGGGTATGTTGATTAGCGTACTGGGTATGCTGATTAGCATACTGGATATACTTATTAGCATATTGGATATGCTAATTAGCATACTAGATATGCTAAATAGCATACTGGGTATGCTAATTAGCATAGTGGGAATGCTCATTAGCATACAGGATATGCTGATTCACGTACTGAGTATGTTGATTAGCATACTGGATATGCTTATTAGCATATTGGATATGCTAATTAGCATACTGGATATTCTAAATAGCATACTGGGAATACTAAATAGCATACTGGGTATGCTAATTAGCATATTGGATATGCTAATGAGCATACTGGGTATGCTAATTAGCATACTGGATATGCTAATTAGCATATTGGGACTGCTAGTAGCTAGCATACAAGGACTGTCTTTTAGCGTACAGGGTGTGCTTATTAGCATACCCACAGTGTTAATTAGAATATTGAGTGTGTGGACTGGATATGCTAATTACCATATCTCGTATGCTAATTAGCATACTTGTGCTCAGTGTACAGACTAGAGTAAGTTTGTCATAATGGCAAATCTAGTAAGTAAGCTATCATCTCCAGATGCAAACTCGCATATTGGATATGCTAGTTAGCATACTCAGCAATTTGAATTAGCATACTGGGCTTGTCAGCATAATGGATTCCAATGTATGCCAGGCCGCACACATAGTCACAGCATATCAAACATTTTCTAGCATACATAACATGCTTATATGAGTCTTAATCCACGTTTTTTGTTGCAGGCCTGTGGCAGTCCCTCCGTGATGTGGGCAGTGTGCATGACACGAAGGGCAAGGGAAAGGTTGTGATGGAGGACCTTTCGATCGAGGAGAGTGATGAGCTGGATACAGGTGAGAACCCTTCGATGGAGAAGGGTGTTGAGCTAGATGCAAGGAGTGAAGGGGTGGATGAGGGCTCCCAGCAGATGCCAAATGAAAGCATGAAAACAATGGAGGAAGGCGGTGATGTGAGTAGGAACTCAGAAGATGAAAAAGAAGATGATTTTTTTGTCATGGATCCTCGTGTGCCAGTGATGCTGCTTGCTGCAATTGACAAACCAGAAGCTTCTCAGTAGACGGTGGCTAGTGGCACAGGGGAAACTTTGAAGAATGACAACATAGAAGATGAGCAAGAAGTTGGTGACAACAGCTCTCTTGAGGTTTTTTTGCGTAAAGCTCAGCTGAAAAGAAAAGTTGGCCTTGAAGAGGTACCCGAAGACATTGCAAGCACAGCCTGTGGTTCGGACAAGGTTGAAAGCTCCAAAGGTGAAAAGAAAGCCACCCACTCAAGAGCTTGCAAAAAATTGTGTTAAGACTTATTGCTCCCTACCCGGTTGTGCCCTTCACTGTATATGCTAGACCATTTTGAAACCCAAATGCGTATTGTAACTGACATGCATTTTGTTTTCCAATGAAAATGTATTTTTGTGCAATATAAATCTGAGCAGCAATTCATTGTAATAGTTCATTATAATTTTTGTGGTTTTTCTTTTTTAAACTTTCTCATTTCTTATCGCGGTTTCCCTGCAGAGGAAGAGAAACAGGCATTAATCGTCATGCCTGATGCAACTGTGTCCATGCAATGGCAGAAATTACGAAGATGGCGAGTCCACAAATCCAGGCAGTTAAGGAGACAAAAAATGGAGATTGAAAAACGCCTTGAACGATATTCACAGCTTACCTGTAGTATTATTGAGCGCCTAAATTATGTGCACCCAAGTGGCCCAGTTATTTTTGTTGAATGGTATCCTCTACCATACCTAATATGGATTCCTAAGCGTTTATGTGATGAAAAAAGGGCTCTGGTGTTGGACCTGAACGGTCTTTTGGTGGCAGTGGTAGAGCCTCGCTTTGGTGAAAATCCCCCGGCATATGCAGATGAAATGCTGAAATACGATGTACTTGATAAGTAGGTGTTCCGTCGCAAGGACAGCCTTTTCTTTTTGGACTGGTGCCTGCAGTTCTTTAATGTGTTTATATGGAGCACAAGCCTCCATAGCAAAGTCATGAGTATTTGCCGTACTGTTTTTAAAGAGCAAGTGCCAAAGATTACTGGGTTTTTTGCTCAAGCGCACTGTACAAAGCAATCCTGGCAGATCCAGAGAAAACCTGTGTTTATGAAAGACTTATCCTTGTTCTGGAAACACACTCCGGGGTACAACGCCCAAAACACACTTATAATCAATAATAGCTTCTACAAAGTGTTTTAGAACCCACCACAAACTTGGCTTGTTACTCCCAGTCTAGAGCACCAGAGTGCTGAGTAGAGGGAAAAGTTTCTTATAGAAACTTTGAAGTCCTGGCTTTTTCTTTGGCTGCAAACGGATGACGGAAAGCATATGTTTATGATCATGTGTTTGAGACAGGCTCAGATGAGTTTTCTGATGCAATCATCAAATGTTTGCTTGACATTCAAAAGAGGGATATAGAGGCTAAAAGACTGGAAGAAATTCATCGCAAACAGCGGGAGGTTGACCTAGAAGCAGAAAGACAGAAAGAAAAGTTGGAGAGGGAAAGAAGAGAAAGTGAGCAGCATAGTGCCAACCTAGAAGCAGAGGAGGAAGCAGAGAGAAAAGAAAAGAGGCAGCAGGAAGAAGACAAACAGCGAGGGCAGCCCGGTCACTACAAGCGCCCTCCGAGGAGGCCTTAAGGGTTTTTGGGGCAGTGAAGACCATATTAGGTAAAGTGGGAAAATCCCAATTCCCAGGTTGGACAACTTTCAATATATCATGTATAAAATATAGAGATTTTGTCAAAAATTTGAGTTTTCTTAAGGTCTCATTCCACTTTATGCACATACAATACACAATGAAAACAACTAAAATATCATGGTTTCAATCAATTGGATTATTAGGAGAGGAGTATATTGCATCCATTATCGTTGTCTATGTTCTAATGTCCTACCTACAACTTATCTCAACATGGAGAGCTTGGTTTCTAGGTCCACCACTTGTCCAAGTTAATGTAAAAGTGACTCAAGGTTCACAACTTGTGAAAGCAAGGATCCATTGAGGAATACAATCCACTTGGCTATTTTTCCTTAATTTATTGCATGTGACATTTAAGCAAGGTCCACTTCTAATCTATAACTTCTTAATTTGAGGCATGGGGCATACATAAAATATGTAGCATATGCTCTATTGCCTCATAGGAAGGTTGGTTTCAAGGTGCACTTATCCATGCTAGCCTATCTTGGAGAAATGATGGAGCTTGCTTCTCTCCTTGTTTCAATGGAGACTAGCTTGGACAAGTGGTGGACCTTTGCTTCTCTCTATGTTTCAATAGAGTTAGCTTGGACAAGTGGTGATCTTGGAACAAAACCCCCATGTAAAACATATCATGGGTATTCCAAGTGATTAGAAAGATTACCATTTAAGATATAACCTTATAGGTTGGACAACTAGATCTTGGCTTGGAGAAATGGTGGACCTTTGATTCTCTCCATGTTTCAATGGAGTCTATCTTGGAGAAATGGTGGAGCTTGCTTCTGTCCATGTTTCAATGGAGCTTAGCTTGAACAGTTGGTGGACCTTTGCTTCTCTCTATGTTTCAATAGAGTTAGCTTAGACACGTGGTGGATCTTCAAAATAAACCAACTACTATCAATGTTGCCTAGCTTGGACAAGTGGTGGAGTGTTTCTCTACTCCATGTTTCAATGGATCTTAGCTTGGACAAGTGTTGGACCTTAAAACAAAAACCCCATGTACAACATAGAATGGATTTTCTAGATTTCAATGGAGTCTAGCTTTAACAAATGGTGGAGCTTGTCTTCATCCATGTTTCAATGAAACTAGCTTGGACAAGTGGTGGACCTTGTAACAAACCCTCCCATGCACAACATATCATTGGTTTTCTAAGTGATGGGAAGGAATACCATTCAAGATATAAACTTATAGCTTGGATAAGTAGTTGACTTTAAAACCAAATTCATCATAATACAATGAAATACAGGTCAGCCAATTCCTAAATCTTGAGACCAAACCTCCCATGCTATTAGAGATAATATATTGGATAAGTGGTGGACCTTCTATTATTTTCCCATGCCTAGTTTAGACAACCGGTACACTTCGCAGCTATAAAGGTTGGACGAGTTGTGGAGCCTTGTTTCTATCCATGTTTTAATGGATCCTAGCTTGGACAAGTGGTGGACCTTGGAAAAAAGCTTCCATGTACAACATATATGAGGTTTTCCATGTTTTAATGGAACCTATCTTGGACAAATGGTGAAGCTTTCTTCTCTCCATGTTGATTTTGGAACTACCTTAGACAAGTGGTGGAGCTTTTCTTTTCTACTCTTCATAATACAATGAAGTATATGTTGGTTACATGGTGAATCTTAAGGCCAAACCTCCCATTTTACTAGAGATGATAGGTTGGACAAGTGGATCAACCTTCTATCATTTCTCCATGACTATATTGGACAATTAGTAGACATAACATCTCTCTATGTTGTCTAGAGATGAGCTTGGACAAGTGATGGACCCTGCTTCTCTCTCCCCTTGGTTTACTAGTTTGAAGACTCAGTATATATACTTTCTTAGATCTAGCTTGAACAAGTGGTGGACCTTGCATCCACAATCTTAATTCAGTATAAAAAAGTATATGAAAAAATAACATAGGAATCTTGGTTTGAAGGTCAAGCAATTAGGTTCCAAATGCACATAATAATATATTTTCCACCCATATTAAAAGAAAGTTAAATATGCACATAATAATATATTTTCCACCCATATTAAAAGAAAGTTAAATATGTTATTACCAAATTGACAAAGGTAACGTCCAAGAATTATATCTTTCCATCTTGTCAGATCTAAATCTTCATCAAGGCGACATGCATGTATACATCAACTTTCAAGCCATTCAAGAATACATGCACTTAGATTCCATAGTTTTGTTTTCAAAGTCTTTTAGGTTCTAAAACTCTTTCACATAAAGTATGTAATGACAAAATTCTTGAAGCAAACATTTGTGCCCAAGAAAAAGATCCCTCTCACATATTTAAAGTCCATGAATTCTCTGATCCACACTTACAAGTTTTATTTTGACATCAAACATCAATTCTTTCATAGTTCCAAATAAATGCAACCTCGATATGAATTGACAAAAAATGAATTTCTTTTACTATATGACCCAACATAGGCCCCAATCAAATAAAAAATGAGTCCCCAAAAATTTGGGTGCACTCTAGCAATACATCAGAGTCCCCTTACAATAGGATGCACTCCAATAGTACATTGAAGTCCCCTTAGAGTAGGGTGCACTCCATTCAAGTGTTCATAAAATTGACACACCTTTTATAAAAAAAAAAAAGACTATATCAAATTATACAAATGTTGAAAGATACACACTAGAATAAAAAAAGCATCTTATAGCCATATTTATTCAATGCTTTCGTGTTGACAAGTACACACCAAGGACATAATTTGTCTCAGAATCACTATACTGATTTACAATTGTGTTATATGTATAGACTCTCTTATCTCTTGCATACAACCATCCTACCAACCATGGAATTATGGTTCTCTGCAAGAAGTTTTGAAGTTGCTCGGAAGTTTGCCTCCACATCTTTGGAAATATAAGATATGTCCCTGGCATGTTCCACATCACCCTATATGGAGTGTCATCAAAAATTAAGGTATTGTTTGCATCCAAATCCTCAAATATCTTCCAAATATCACTCAGATTTTTGTGATAAACCCTTGTAAATCCTAACATGATATTTGGATTTTGGCAATTTTTGTTACTCATAAACACTTTGAACTTGGTATACTGCTCAGGAAAACACTTTTGTGTGATGCGTTGCACCCTTGTTAAGTTATAGCAACTCCATATCCATAGCTCAAAGTATTCAGCACAAAAATCCAAAAAACTTTGTGCGTCTGGTCGCACCACATGATAAACTTCATCTTTGTCCTCCACAAGTCGCATGTGTTGAGCCCAAGATGGCATAGAATCTCCATGTTTCATTTCAACTGTCTTGAGAAGTAACCCCTCTAGATCCAAGATAAGTACTCTTTTGATGTCCTTGAAAGCAAGTGGTAGGTGATAAGGAGGTGATTCATTCCTTGGACAAGGTCTTGGAGGAGGTTGGATGGGTAATTCAATAGTTTTCTTCAATTTATGCCAGCATATAGCCAATCCATTTTTCTGTAATGGTTCTGAAATTAAAGAACAAGAACACTTAATGCAAACACAACAATAGACATGATTTTTACATTGTCTACCCTAAGGTTTTATTAGATACCAAAATCCATCTATGATCTACTCATTAATAGAAAGAAAGTCAAATTAAAATCCTGACTCTTTTTTATGCTACACTCTCTCTTAGTCTCAATACCATGGAGTTCAACTAGACTTAAGTCAACTAATAACTACTACTTGTTGTTAAAGGTATGCTTGAAGTGTATAAGGCTTAACCAATGCTCTAGTGTAGAATGGGTATTTAGGTCTCAAGGTCTACCACTTATCCAAGCAAAGATCCATTTAGATATGGAAACCCAATTTTTCTTAATATAATGATATAGAGTGGACAAGTGGTGAATCCTGAGACCAAGCCACTCATGCTACTAGGGATAATAGGTTGGACAAGTGGTGGACCTTGAATGTAAACCCCCCATGTACAAAGTATCAGGGGTTTTGGGTATTTCAATGGACTCTAGCATCTTGGAAACATGGTGGAGCTTACTTCTCTCCATGTTTCAATGGAGTCTATCTTGGATAAATGGTGGAGCATCATTCTCTCCATGTTTCAATGGAGCCTACCTTGGACAAGTGGTGCATGTTTGTTTCTCTCTATGTTTGAACAGATCTAGCTTGGACAAGTGGTGGACCTTGGAACAAAATCCCCATGTAAAACATATCATGGACATTACAAGTGGTGAGAAAAAATACCATTCAATATATAACCTTATAGGTTGGAAAAGTGGTGGACCTTAACACCCAATTATTATTAATATAATGACATAGAGTGGACAAGTGGTGAATCTTGCGACCAAACCTACTAGGAAAAGTACGTTGGACAAGTGGTGGACCTTGAATGCAAACCCCCCATGTACAAAATATTACTCATGCTACTAGGAATAATTTGGTATTAAGGTCCATGTTTCAATGGAGCCTAGCTTGGAAAAGTGGTGGACCTTTGTTTCTCTCTATGTTTCAATAGAATTTTCTTGGACAAGTGGTGAACCTTGGAACAAAACCCCCATGTAAAGCATGTCATGGGCATTACAAGTGGTGAGAAAAAATACCATTCAAGGTATAACCTTATAGGCTGGACAAGTGGTGGACCTTAGCACCCAATTCCTCTTATTATAATGACATATAGTGGAAAAGTGGTGAATTGTGAGACCAAACCTACTAGGGATAATAGGTTGGAGAAATGGTTGACCTTGAATGTAAATCACCCATGTACAAAATATCATGGGTTTTGCGTATTTCAATGGAGCCTAGCATCTTGGAGACATGGTGGAACTTACTTCTCTCCATGTTTTAATGGAGCCTATCTAGGAGAAATGGTGGAGGTTCCTTCTCTCCATGTTTCAATGGAGCCTAGCTTGGACAAGTCGTGGACCTTTGTTTCTCTCTATGTTTGAATATGGTTAGCTTGGACAAGTGGTGGATCTTGGAATGAAACTCCCATGTAAAACATATCATGGGCATTTCAAGTGGCGAGAAAGGATACCATTTAAGATATAACCTTATAGGTTGGACAAGTGGTGGACTTTAACACAATATAATGACATAGAGTGTACAAGTGGTGAATCTTGAAACCAAACCACTCATGCTACTAGGGATAATAGGTTAAACAAGTGGTGGGCCTTGAAATAAAACCCCCTAGAGTGTTTCAATGGATCCTAGCTTGGAAACATGGTAAAGCTTGCTTCTCTCCATGTTTCAATGCAGCCTATTTTGGATAAATGGTGCAGCATCATTCTCTCCATGTTTCAATGGAGCCTAGCTTGGACAAGTGGTGGACCTTTGTTTCTCTCTATGTTTAAATAGAGTTATCTTGGAAAAGTGGTGGACCTTGGAACAAAAACCCCATGTAAAACATATCATGGGCATTACAAGTGGTGAGAAAAAATACCATTCAATATATAACCTTATAGGTTGGACAAGTGGTGGACCTTAACACCCAATTATTCTTAATATAATGACATAGAGTGGATAAGTGGTGAAATTGGGACCAAACCTACTAGGGAAATAGGTTGGACAAGTGGTGGACCTTGAATGTAAACGACCCATGTACAAAATATCACTCATGCTACTAGAAATAATTTGGTATTAAGGTCCATGTTTCAATGCAGCCTAGCTTGGAAAAGTGGTGGACCTTTGTTTCTCTCTATGTTTCAATAGATTTATCTTGGATAAGTGGTGTACCTTGGAACAAAACCCCCATGTAAATCATGTCATGGGCATTACAAGTGGTGAGAAAAAATACCATTCAAGCTATAACATTATAGGTTGGACAAGTGGTGGACCTTAACACCTAATTCCTCTTAATATAATGACATAGAGTGGACAAGTGGTGAATCATGAGACCAAACCTACTAGGGATAATAGGTTGGACAAGTGGTGAACCTTGAATGTAAACCCCCCATGTACAAAAAATTATGGGTATTGGGTATTTCAATGGAGCCTAGCAACTTGGAGACATGGTGGAGCTTATTTCTCTCCATGTTTCAATGGAGCCTATCTAGGAGAAACAGTGGAGGTTCCTTCTCTCCATGTTTCAATGAGCCTAGCTTGGACAAGTGGTGGACCTTTCTTTCTCTATATGTTTTAATAGAGTTAGCTTGGACAAGTGGTGGACCTTGGAATGAAACCCCCATGTAAAACATATCATGGGCATTTCAAGTGGTGAGAAAGGATACTATTTAAAATATAACCTTATAGGCTGGACAAGTGGTGGACTTTAACACATATTTCTTCTTAATATAATGACATAGAGTGTACAAGTGGTGAATCTTGAGACCAAACCACTCTTGCTACTAGGGATAATAGGTTGGACAAGTGGTGGACCTTGAATGTAAACCCCTCATGTACAAAATTATGGGTTTAGGGTATTTCAATGGAGCCTAGCTTGGAGACATGGTGGAGATTGCTTCTCTCAATGTTTCAATGGAACCTATCTTGGAGAAATGGTGGATCATCCTTCTCTCCATGTTTCAATGGAGCCTATCTTGGACAAGTGGTGGATGGAGTTAGCTTGGACAAGTGGTGGGTCTTGGAACAAAACCCCTTTGTAAAACATAGCATGGACATTACAAGTGATGAGGAAAAATATCATTCAAGATATAACCTTATAGGTTGGAAAAGTGGTGATGGACCTTGATAAGTGGTGAAGGATACCATTTAAGATATACCCTTATAGGTTGGACAAGTGGTGGACCTTAACACCCAGTTATTCTTAATATAATGACATAGAGTGGATAAGTGGTGAATCTTAAGACCAAATCACTCATGCTACTAGGTATAATACGTTAGAGAAGTGGTAGACCTTGAATGCAAACACCCCATGTACAAAATATCATGGTTTTAGGGTGTTTCAATGGAGCCTAGAATCTCGGAGACATGGTAGATCTTGATTCTTTCCATGTTTGAATGGCACCTATCTTGGAAAAATGATGGAGGTTACTTCTCTCCATACTTCAACGGAGCCTAGCTTTGACAAGTGGTGAACCTTTGCTTCTCTCTATGTTTGAATAGAGTTAGCTTGGACAAGTGGTGGACCTTTGCTTCTCTCTATGTTTGAATAGAGTTAGCTTGGACAAGTGGTGGACCTTGGAATGAAACCCCCGTGTAAAACATATCATGGGCATTTCAAGTGGTGAGAAAGGATACCATTTAAGATATAACCTTATAGGTTGGACAAGTGGTGGACCTTAATACATAGTTCTTCTTAATATAATGACATAGAGTGTACAAGTGGTGTATCTTGAGACCAAACCACTCGTGCTACTAGGGATCCTAGCTTGGACAAGTGGTGGACCTTGGAAAAAAGTCCCCCTGTACAACATAGATGAGTTTTTTCATGTTTTAATGGAAGAGAGATTCGACAAATGGTGGAGCTTGCTTATCTCCATGTGGATTTTAGAACTAGCTTGGACAAGTGGTGGAGCTTTGCTTTTTTACTCTTCATAATACAATGATGTATAGGTTGGTTACATGGTGAATCTTAAGGCCAAACCTCCCATCTTACTAGAGATGATAGGTTGGACAAGTGGTCAACCTTCTATCATTTCTCCATGCCTATAATTAGACAATTAGTAGAACTAGCATCTTTCTATGTTGTCTAGAGCTGAGCTTGGACAAGTAGTGGACCTTGCTACTCTCTTCCCTTGGATTATTAGTTTGAAGACTCATTATATATACTTGCTTAGATCTATATAATTACTCATTAGTTAGGTTACAAGTGGGTATGTAATTTGTTAGCCTCAAGGGACTTTGAATATTGAATAGTAAGACCAAGTGCTGGTTTGAAGATCTTTTGCTTATCTAAACTAGACTCTAACTCAATAATAAGTTTCATAAGTTCCACGAATTGTCCTATCTAGGCTCCAAAAGAGTCTTAATTGGTTTGTGCTAGATTATAACTTCCTTGATGGGGTAGAATCCTAGAAAAATGAGGCACTATAAGTTTTACCTTAGCTCAAATGGATTTTTCACTTAAACTCGACTGCAATTTGGCTATCTAGTCTTTGTCTCGATGGAGTTTAACACTAGATACATAGTAGTGATATTTAAGCTTCATGTCTCTTCACTTGATCGAGATATGAGACCATACTTTCAAGGTCACCACTTGTCTTACCTAAAGACCAATGTGAGACATGGGAGCAAGAAAGCCATCCGATATTGTTTTAAGGACTATTACATAGGCAATCAATAACTTAAGTAAAGAAAAAAAACTTGGATCTTTCACAATTAATAACTTAAGTAAAGCCAAAAAGACTTGGATCTTTGACAGTTTTTTTCAAACTAAAAAAGCACAATCTCATGCTAACAAAACTATAAATCACAATTGAAAGGTTTGAACAAGAAAAAGATCAACAATCTTAATAAGAAGGATACTTTTCATTTCATTTGATGATTACAAACTAAAATAAAGTCTCTCAAGAAATTGATAAACAAAAAATGTAGGTGACTGCTTCATTATTTTGAGCAAAAATATCAAAATCTCTATTGATTGAGCTCCATCTAGTAGTATCCTTTGTAAGATCCTGCAAGAAGGAATAAAAAGAAAGATTTGTTAGATACCATGCACATGAGTGTTCAAGCATGTGTATCAAGAATATATGACATGTCACTAGTACCTTAGGGTTGCTTTCTATCCAGCCTTAGAAGATTGTTCTCAGCTTTCACCTTATTTATATAAGCCTTTGCTGTGGTTGCCTTCAAAACTCCTTTTGTGTTACAACCCAATTGCCTAGCTAAAGTGGTCAATTGTGACGCCTTCATGCTTTCAATGGGTGTACGCTCCTTTGCCAAGATCTCTTGTATTTGGGCTCTTCTCATTTCATTGCGGTGGCTTGTGTCACTTGCATCTTCAATGATAGTTTCATCTCTGTCACCTTTTGCAGGTGGTATTCTTCTTGTAAAGAACACCTTAGCTGACCAAACATCATTTTTCTGCTTCCAATACTCCATGATTTGTTTGTATTCACTATCATTTGTCACTATAGGTTGTCCATAACGATTAGAAGCAATTAAATCACGCACATCCCTTCTCTCATCAAGCTGAATCAAGTATGGCAGTAGCTCCTCCAAGAGCATATTGTCAACCATCTTCTCAGCATCAAATTGTGGTGGAAAAATGCAATTGTTTGCTGGTGAAATACATCCCTTGTAAGGAGAGTCATCAATAAGCACTGTTCTTTGTGGATCACATTCAAACCCCATGGCAATTTTGGCTAGAGGCTTGAACATTGCCTCAACGTTTGGATTGTCGGGTCTAAACAATTTTTGAGTTTGAGCGGTGTAGCAAACATCTTGCGACCAAATTGCAAAGAAAGGCAATGTATCCTCAGCTAAGTTGTTTAGTGCTGCAAGGATTTGATACACATTATTCCTAGTAGCTGTCGACCAAATTGCAACATTAAACCTTTGTAAAATAGTCTTCAAGAATTGGATGCAACCTGGCCTGAGTATAATATATCTTTTTGAATCCATTTGCACTGAGTTGTGGTGTGAGGATGGTTGAGGGGAACGTTTCAACAATAGACCATTTAAATCCAATATAATTGTAAGCATGGATTTCTCAACATCTACGCTACATGACGTAGTACCAATTGGCAATAGCTCGTGAGTGGACTTTTCAGTCTCTTTTGATGTATGTTGCATTTTTGAAGCATCGATTTCTTGGTTCTCATTATTGGAAGCTTGCTCAAGTTGCACAACACTAGACTCTAGTATAGAAATATCATCCATCTTGGGCACTTTAGAAACCATAGAATCTATGGATTCTATAGTTGTTGACTGAACCATAGGAGCGTTATCCATCCCAGTTTGTGAATCTAAGAAAACACACACACAAATGGTATCTCAAAACCACTAGAATTTTATTCACCATATTTATATGTAGAACTCCTAGTAAGAAATTTATTTAAGGTAAAGTCGTTGTTAGAATCCTTGCAACCATTTTCAGCATTCGTACACCAAACACCACTTGTCTAAAATACAATCTACTAACTCAACATTTTCCATCCTACACTTTATTAAAGATGAGTACTTAAAGTGAAAACTAAAAGCCACCCTTGTTGAGGAAACATGGATACAAGGTCCACCAAATGTCCAACCTAGACTACAAGAAAATAATTAGAGATTTGGCTTAGATTTGGATTCAAAGGCCACCACTTATTCAAGTAAGATAACTCCACTTGTTTAAGACAGTAATGTTTGAAGCCCCACCACTTGTCCAACCTAGACATTGATTAAATTTTGGTAAGATTTATCACAAATCTAGAGTAGAATCAAGATTCTATGGCCAAGGTAGTCAAATATGTTAGACAACACACAAAGCATAAGAGCACTCTAGATTCTCGTTGAGCATAAACTAAACAATAATCAAATGTTATATTCACTTGAGATTTCATCCATGAAAAATGAAAATGATGCATGTACTTGAGATTTCCATCCATGTACAATACTTTACAATGTCAAGTAAAGTTATAGTCAGCAAACAACTCTTCTCCTGCTTCAACTTGACAAATAGTCTCAATGCATACATGGCCATATTCTTCTGACTTGATGTGTGAAGAGGTGCATTTATGCCAAGGTGGCAAATTTGGATCAAATGTATAGCGTACGTTGGGACAGACATTTGTACTGTGAGAACTATTTATATAGCCCGACACGTTTCCTTCTTCTACACAACCAATAATGTATGATTGATCTTCCTCTTCTTCTATGTTTGGATCCTCTAGAAGAGAATATTTATAAGCTCTTGGAAATATTTTGCATATCTTTTTCCAGTCTTGAAATCTATACTTATGCCCTCCATAGTTTAGAATAGTCAAACCACTTTCCAGGGTAGTATGCACAAATAGCCCATAACCAGCTCCTTCAATACATGAAAGTCGCACTTCAAAATCCACACCGTTAATATGGAAAATTACATCTTTGGGAATAGGAAAAGTTGGTGTCCCAAAAGGATCTTCATGCCAATCATAGTGTGAAATACATCTAGATTTTATATCACTTAACTCCTTTGTGTCTGCAAAAAGAAGAAAATATTATGCATAAAATAATGACAATATCAAAGAAAGATATCATTATTTTATAGTCCAATAGGTCCATTGTATGGAAGACTTAGAGTGCCTCTTACATGGTGCCTCCAAGGTTTCCAAAAAATAAAATCATTGGAAAAAAAAGGCCACTGTGTCTCCAATCTATTGCCCATTTGAAGCATAGAGAGAACCAAGGTCCACCACTTGTCCAAGCTAGACATGGAGCATTGACACAAGATCCAACACTTATCCAAGAACCCTATAGTATATGTGGTAACATGGGATGCATTGATGCAACAAAAGTAGTCTAGCCTCCTCATCCATCTCTTTTTTCTTGTAGCCTAGAGGGATTAGTTTCAAGGTCTATCACTAGTCAAAAACTACACATAGAACATTGATACAAGGTTCCACCACATGTGAAACCTATCATCTCTAGTAGCATGGATGGTTTGATATCAAGGTTCATCGCGTGTCCTACCTATACTCTATTGTAGCATATAGATTCTGGTTTGGTGGTACTACACTTGTCCAAACTTGGCTTGTTGTTGATATCTGGAGGTAATCAAGGGTCCTCCACTTGTCCAAGTTAGGCATATAAAACAATTGCAAGGTCCACCATGTGTACAACATATGATTGATTATAGCATGCATGGTCTTATTTCATGGGCAACCATCTTCTCTCCAACATGTGTCCAACCTCGGCTCCATTGAAGCATGGAGAGAAGCAAGGTCCACCACTTATCAAAGCTATTATTTTCTCCCAATGCTTTCAAAACCCATAATACGTTGTACATGGGGGGGGGGGGGGGATTCTTGTTTCAAGGTCCACCCCTTGGCTAAGATTGGATCCATTGAAACATAAAGAGAAGCAAGCTCTACCATTTGTCCAAGCTAGGAGCCATTGAAACATGAAAACCCCATAATATGTTGTATACGAGGGGTGTTTTTCAAGGTCTACCACTTGTCTAAGCTATGGTCCATTGGAACATGGAGAGAAGCAAAGCTCCACCACTTTTCTAAGCTAGGATCCATTGAAACATGGAGAGAAGCAAGCTCCATTGTTTGTCTAAGCTAGGCTCCATTGGAACAAGGAGAAAACAAGCTCCACCACTTGCCTATTATTGCATAGAGATTCTGGTTTGAAGGTCCACCACTTGTCCAACCTTGCCTTCATGTATGGAGATAATCAAGAGTGCAATGCTTCTCTAAGCTAGGGACATAAAAGAGTTTCAAGGTCCACTACATATACGATCTATGATGGGTTGTAGCATGGGAGGTTTCATTTTAAGGTTGACCACTTCTCCAGCTCCGCTTGTCCAACCTCAGATCCATTGAAGAATGGAGAATAAAGGTGTACCAACTCTCCAAAATAGGCAGGACAATCTCTATAAAACCCATGAATTGTTAATATATGCTATGCTGTGGAGTTTTGTTTGAAGTTCCACTCCTTATCCAAGCTACAATCCATTGAAGCATGGAACTAAGTAAGATATATCTCTAGTCCAAGATAGGATCCATTGAAACATAGAGAGAATCAAGGTCCACCACTTGTCCAAGCTATGCATGGGTAATTGATATAAGGACCACTACGTTTTCACCTATACTATGCTCTATCATGGATGGTTTCATATCCCACCAATTTTCCAACCTATTTAGTAGGTTGTATTATGGGGGTTTGGTTTCAAGGTACTTCACTTGTCTGAGGTGGGTTCCATTGAACCATGGAGAGAAACTATGTCTACCACTTGTCCGAAATATGCTCCTTTAAAACATAAAAACAAGGTCCACCACTTGTCCAAGCTAAAGTTTCTCTCCATTGAAGCATGGAGAGAAACAAGGTCTACCACCTGTCCAAAATATGCTCCATTGAAACATAAAAGCAAGGTCCACCACTTGTCCAAGCTAATATAACAAATGGGTGTTGGTTACAAGGTGTACCACACTTGTCTAAACTAGTCTTCATGCAAGGTCTACCACATGTCCAAGCTATATGAGCTTGTTTTGAAGGTCTACCACACCTCTTGAAATTAGGATCCATGTAAGGTCCACCTTTTGTCAAGCTATGCATTTAATGAGTACTAAAACTAAGTAAATTGCAGTACTTAAATACCTTTCCAAGCTCATTAAGATTTTGGTCTCTAAGGCCGGCCACCACCACATGTCTAATCTATGCTCTAATTGATTACTTATGCTATTTCTCTCAAAGTCCAAACATAAGCTCCCTTCTAGCAAGGTTAGTTTAAATTTAGGCTCCAGCACCTGTCTAAGCTAGGTTCAATTTATGAAGCATCACCATTTAACCATGCTACGATCTAATGTATCATATCAAGGGGGTATTGATAAAAGGTCCAAAACTTATTGAGTTCAAGCTCTTAAGTAATTAAGTCTTTGTGAGTATTAAATGTTTTAGTTTTAGTCTACAGATCCACCATTCAAAAACTCAAGTAATTTACTATTTACATTCAAACCTTGAATGCTTGAGATAAAAAATACAAGCTCAATCAATACTATATAAAGCAAAATCTAACATTAAGAGTATCAAATCAGTAACAAGAAACACTAACATGCACAAGAAACTCAAAACATACGTGTCTCCATTTCCAAAAAGTCCTCCATTGACAGAGGATGGTGTTGTTGTTGTTCTTCTTCTCTTTGTGGAGAGCACTCCTCTGTAACAGGCACAATGTCGCCTGATTGCGAAGTGGATTGTTGAAGTCCAGCCCATTTTTCTATATCTTCATGAGACTTAACAAAGTCTAGCAGCATGGTCTCCATGCTTTTTGCCTCCTCCACACTATCAATTAAGCAGATGACTTCTTTTTTCTGTTGTATTCCTTCTTGTGCAACCAAGGAGCCATCACCAAAAACATCAACAAGCTTGCGGTCTTCAAAACAATATGTACGAATGTAGTGCTTGACCAAAGCTCTTTTTTTGGCCTCCAAATATTGCAAATCTGACATATCGTTATCTGCTACTTGAAGAAGAGAACAATCAATTGGCATGGGATGTTCCTCTGATCTTCTTCTCAGGTCTTCAAATGCATTGCCTTGTCCCAAGAAGGCAATAACTGTTAGGAATTGAATTGCTCCTTTGCAAGGAGCTGATGGAAAGTGATGCAATGCACCACAACAATGGTAGCTCAGATTATCTCCCATGGCGTGAAAGGCACATTGCAATTTTGTGAAGTTAGTGAAATCCACAAATGCAAGAAAGACAAATCCAGGATCTGTTGACCCTCCAGCAATAGCCAAGATCCCATCCAAAGCATTGTTAAATGTCTCCTCACTCCACTTCAAATTGCCTCCAACGTTTTTTGTCATATCTAAAACACATAAGCCAATAGGCACTTTATTATTGAAGTGGCGCATCAAGTAGAGATTGCCTTCCATTTGTAGGCTCACCACATAGATTGACCATGGCAAATCTCTAGGCTCAGTTTTCTCCTTTTGAAGGTGAATTGCCCATTGCATGTATTTTATTGCTCCATCTGGAAAAGCCATTTTCTTTGTTCCACGCGTCAAACTAGATCTGATCCATTCCTCGCATAGCATTAAAATTGTTTTATAAACAACATCATTGATGTTATACATTTTGACCACCTCCTCCCAGTCTTTACATGGTGAAGACTCATTCAAATTGTTGAAGCCTTCAAGAAGTGCATCTTGAATCAATTTGTCTTGCTTCAACTGCTTGATTCGATCATACATGTCAGTTGCATCACCATCCTTTGCACTCTTTGACAGTAAAATCTTCTCATCTCTAATCTCTTCTTGAATAGTCTTTACCTCTGATTCCTCAAGGCCACAAAGATATCTAAATACAGTTGTTGGGGGTTTCTTATTCTCCTCTTCTAGATTTTCAATGATTTCTATCCAGCAATCATAAACTAAATCAGAGTAGGTGACCATGTGTGCCTGTTTAGCAATCCAACTTGCTGCTGCACTCATTCTTGCCAATCGAAGAAAACCCTGAAAAGAAATAGAGAAATAATTAAACTATTGAGCAAGATTTGTTAATTAAACACTATCAAAAAGACAAAGAAAATAACTTACATCCCATCCGGCACGAGATGCATGTCCCTCTGCAATTCCACTTGCTGCCTTTGGTGGTCGTCCTGAGAAGATCCATTGACTCCGTAAATGTCTCAATATTTGGCTGTAAGGTTGCTTGACATACAATGCCTGAGCCTCCTCATTTGCAATGGCAGATATAGCAGTTGCAACAAATGGAGGAGCATTCACAACAATGCGAGCCTTTCTAAATTTATACACGCTAATCAGTCTTTCAAAGATCTCTTTGTTGTTTTGTTCATTGTGAAGCAAAACTTTTGCAGCATAGATTGAATGCTGCCCATCAAGAATCCAATAATGATAATCTTTAATTTTTTGCTCCTCTACCTCTTCTACTGCCAAAGGAGTCCCCTTCTTTGATTTTGCATTTCGAACAGGCATCAAATATGCACATGCTGCAGGCTTGGTCGTACTCCGTGAAAATCCAAATAACACACTTTCAGCGTGTTTTTTATCCATAATACGTGCATTATAGTGATCAGGAGCAAGCCAACAATTTTGAATAGGGATATCAAATTCCCTATATTGGAAAGGAAAATAATTTATGTACTTATTCATTCCACCTGTATCTTTTTCTTGTCCTTTCATGGCCTCAGCTTCTAAAACATCTGGATCCACAATTCTCATCTTTGACATTGAACCCTCTGTTGATGAGGATGCCAAAGATGCCTTGTCTACATCCAAAATGGAGCTAGTTCGCTTAGCTTCTACTTTCTGCACTTTTGCTTGCTTCTTTGTGGATGGTGGTCGTGAAGCTTTCACCTTTTTTCGTTGTAGTGTGGCAATGATGGAGCTTTGAAGTTGATCTGCTGTGATATTTGGATTTGATTCTGCAAACTTCCATCCTCGAGAAAACATTGTCTCTTCTTTGTTTCTAGACATGCGCTCCAATGCATATGCTCCTGGAGATAGTTGAAATTCTAGATTCATTGGAACTAGAATGTCAATGCATTCCACCTCTGGATGACTATCAACTACAGAGACAGATGCTTCCACAACTTGTCCAACATCTTCAAACAAGCTGTCATTATCCTTTTTGGCAATAAATAGATGCACCTTATGAAATTGTGCACCCTCTATACCATGTATGTCCAAATACCATTTCCTAAGATCATTGCAAGTATAGTCAACTGAGACAGCAACCCTTGCAACCTGTTTTTTTGGAGCCATCTTTCCTGAAACAAAAAAAACCAAATGTTATTTTAACATATACTTTTTTGTAATGGATTAAGTTTGTGTGAATACAAGTTCCACCACTTGTTCAAGCTAGATCTAAGCAAGTATACATAGTGATCATTTAAGCTAGTAAACTAAGGGAAGGGAGAAGTAAGGTCCACCACTTGTCCAAGCTTAGCTCTAGACAACATGGAGAGATTGGAGGTCTACTAATTGTCTAATATAGGCTAACTATATTGAAACATAGAGAGAAGCAAAGGTCCACCACTTGTCCAATCTAGGGTCCATTGAAACATGGAGAGAAGGATGCTCCACCATTTGTCCAAAATAGGCTCCATTGAAACATGAAGAGAAGCAAGATGCACCATGTCTTTGAGATGCTAGGCTCCATTGAAATACCTTAAACCCATGATATTTTGTATATGTGGGGTTTAAATTCAAGGTCCACCACTTGTCCAACCTATTATCCCTAGTAGCATGAGTGGTTTGGTCTCAAGATTCACCACTTTTCCACTCTATGTCATTATATTAAGAAGATCTGGGTGTTAAGGTCCACCACTTGTCCAACCTATAAGGCTATATCTTAAATGGTATTATTTACCACCACTTGGAATGCACATGATGGGTTTTACATAGGGGTACGGTTCCAAGGTCCACCACTTGTCCAAGCTAACTCTATTGAAACATAGAGAGAATCAAAGGTCCACCACTTGTCCAAGCTAGGCTCCATTGAAACATGGAGAGAAGGATGCTCCACCATTTGTCCAAGCCAGGTTTGATTGAAACATGAAGAGAAGCAAGCTGCACCATGTCTCCAAAATGCTAGGCTCCATTGAAATATCTTAAACCCATGATATTTCGTACATGGGGGGTTTACATTCAAGGTCCACCACTTGCCAACCTATTATCACTAGTAGCATGAGTGGTTTGATGTCAAGATTCACCACTTTTCTACTCTATGTCATTATATTAAGAAGATCTGGGTGTTAAGGTCCACCACTTGTCCAACCTATAAGGCTATATCTTAAAGGGTATTCTTTCTCACCACTTGGAATGACCATGATAGGTTTTACATGGGGGTTTGGTTCCAAGTTCCACCACTTGTCCAAGCTAACTCTATTGAAACATAGAGAGAAGCAAAGGTCCACCACTTGTCTAAGCTAGGGTCCATTGAAACATGGAGAGAAGGATGCTCCACCATTTGTCCAAGATAGGCTCCATTGAAACATGAAGAGAAGCAAGCTGCACCATGTCTCCAAGATGCTAAGATCCATTGAAATACCTTAAACCCATGATATTTTGTACATGGGGAGTTTACATTCAAGGTCCACCACTTGTCCAACCTATTATCTCTAGTAGCATGAGTGGTTTGGTCTGAAGATTCACCACTTTTCCACTCTATGTCATTACGTTAAGAAGATCTGGGTGTTAAGGTCGACCACTTGTCCAACCTATAAGGGTATATCTTAAAGGGTATTCTTTCTCACCACTTGAAATGTCCATGATATGTTTTACATGGGGGTTTGGCTCCAAGGTCCACCACTTGTCCAAGCTAACTCTATTGAAACATAGAGAGAAACAAAGGTCCACCACTTGTCCAAGCTAGGCTCCATTGAAACATGGAGAGAAGGATCCTCTACCATTTGTCGAAGCTAACTCTATTGAAACATGGGGGGTTTACATTCAAGGTCCACCACTTGTCCAACCTATTAACGCTAGTAGCATGAGTGGTTTGGTCTCAAGATTCACCACTTTTTCACTCTATGTCATTATATTAAGAATATTTGGGTGTTAAGGTCCACCACTTGTCCAACCTATAAGGCTATATCTTAAGGGTTATTCTTTCTCACCACTTGGAGTGACCAGCATAGGTTTTACATGGGGGTTTTGTTTCAAGGTCCACCACTTGTCCAAGCTAACTCTATTGAAACATAGAGAGAATCAAAGGTCCACCACTTGTCCAAGCTAGGGTCCATTGAAACATGGAGAGAAGGATGCTCCACCATTTGTCCAAGATACGCTCCATTGAAACATGAAGAGAAGCAAGCTACACCATGTCTCCAAGATGCTAGGCTCCATTGAAATACCTCAAACCCATGATATTTTGTACATGGGGGGTTTACATTCAAGGTCCACCACTTGTCCAACCTATTATCTCTAGTAGCATGAGTGGTTTGGTCTCAAGATTCACCATTTTTCCACTCTATGTCATTCTATTAAGAATATATGGGTGCTAAGGTCCACCACTTGTCCAACCTATAAATATCTTTATTCTTTCTCACCACTTGGAGTTACCAAGATAGGTTTTACATGGGAGTTTGGTTCCAAGGCCCACCAGTTGTCCAAGCTAGCTCTATTGAAACATAGAGAGAAGCAAAGGTCCACCACTTGTCCAAGCTAGGCTCCATTGAAACATGGAGAGAAGGATGCTCCACCATTTGTCCAAGATAGGCTCCATTGAAACATGAAGGGAAGCAATCTGCACCATGTCTCCAAGATTCTAGGATCCATTGAAATACCTTAAACCCATGCTATTGTTTACATGTGGGGTTTAACGTCAAGGTCAGTCACTTTTCCAAGCTATTATCCCTAGTAGCATGAGTGGTTGGGTCTCAAGATTTACCACTTTTCCACTCTATGTCGTTATATTATGAAGATCTAGGTTCTAAGGTCGACCACTTGTCCAACCTATAAGGCTAGATCTTAAAGGGTATTATTTCTCACCACTTGGAATGACCATGATATGTTTTACATGGGGGTTTGGTTTCAAGGTCCACCACTTGTCCAAGCTAACTCTATGGAAACATAGAGAGAAGCAAAGGTCCACCACTTGTCCAAGCTAGGCTCCACTGAGACATTTAGAGAAGGATGATCCCCCATTGGTGGAAGATAGGCTTCATTGAAACATGAAAAGAAGCAAGTTGCACCATGTCTCCAAGATTCTAGGATCCATTGAAATACCTTAAACCCAGGATATTGTTTACATGTGGGGTTTAACGTCAAGGTCAGTCACTTTTCCAAGCTATTATCCCTAGTAGCATGAGTGGTTTGGTCTCAAGATTCACCACTTTTCCACTCTATGTCATTATATAAAGAAGATCTAGGTGTTAAGGTCGACCACTTGTCCAACCTATAAGCGTATATCTTAAAGGGTATTCTTTCTCACCACTTGAAATGTCCATGATATGTTTTACATAGGGGTTTGGTTCCAAGGTCCACCACTTATCCAAGCTAACTTTATTCTTCTCATAGAGAGAAGCAAAAGGTCCACCACTTGTCCAAGCTAGGCTCCATTGAAACATGGAGAGAAGGATGCTCCACCATTTGTCGAAGCTAACTCTATTGAAACATGGAAGGTTTACATTCAAGGTCCACCAGTTGTCCAACCTATTAACGCTAGTAGCATGAGGGGTTTGGTCTCAAGATTCACCACTTTTTCACTCTGTGTTATTATATTAAGAATATTTGGGTATTAAGGTCCACCACTTGTCCAACCTATAAGACTATATCTTAATGGTTATTCTTTCTGACCACTTGGAGTGACCATGAAAGGTTTTACATGGGGGTTTGGTTCCAAGGTCCACCACTTGTCCAAGCTAACTCTATTCAAACATAGAGAGAAGCAAAGGTCCACCACTTGTCTAAGCTAGGGTCTATTGAAACATGGAGAGAAGGATGCTCCACCATTTGTCCAAGATAGACTCCATTGAAACATGAAGAGAAGCAAGCTGCACCATATCTCCAAGATTCTAGACTCCATCGAAATACCTTAAACCCACGTTATTTTGTACATGGGGAGTTTACATTCAAGATCAACAATTTGTCCAACCTATTATCGCTAGTAGCATGAGTGGTTTGCTCTCAAGATTCACCACTTTTCCACTCTCTATCATTATATTAAGAATATTTGGGTGTTAAGGTCCACCACTTGTCCAACCTATAAGACTATATCTTAATGGTTATTCTTTCTCACCCTTGAAAGACTATATCTTAATGGTTATCCCTAGCTATTATTGCTAGTAGCGTGAGTGGTTTGGTCTCAAGATTCACCACTTTTATTAAGAATATGTGGTGTTAAGGTCCACCACTTGTCCAACCTATAAGGCTACATCTTAAAGGTTATTCTTTCTTACTACTTGGAGTGACCATGATAGGTTTTACATGGGGTTTGGTTCCAAGGTCCACCACTTGTCCAAGCTAACTCTATTGAAACATAGAGAGAAACAAAGGTCCACCCCTTGTCCAAGCTAGGGTCCATTGAAACATGGAGAGAAGGATGCTCCACCATTTGTCCAAGGTAGGCTCCATTGAAACATGAGGAGAAGCAAGGTGCACCATGTCTCCAAGATGCTAGGCTCCATCGAAAAACATTAAACCCACGATATTTCGTAGATGAGGGGTTTACATTCAAGGTCCACCACTTGTCCAAGCTATTATTGCTAGTAGCCTGAGTGGTTTGGTCTCAAGATTCACCACTTTTATTAAGAATATGCGGTGTTAAGGTCCACCACTTGTCCAACCTATAAGGCTACATCTTAAAGGTTATTCTTCTTACCACTTGGAGTGACCATGATAGGTTTTACATGGGGGTTTGGTTCCAAGGTCCACCACTTGTCCAAGCTAACTCTATTGAAACATAGAGAGAAACAAAGGTCCACCACTTGTCCAAGCTAGGGTCCATTGAAACATGGAGAGAAGGATGCTCCACCATTTGTCCAAGATAGGCTCCATTGAAACATGACGAGAAGCAAGGTGCACCATGTCTCCAAGATGCTAGGCTCCATCGAAATACATTAAACCCACGATATCGTAGATGAGGGGTTTACATTCAAGGTCCACCACTTGTCCAAGCTATTATTGCTAGTAGCCTGAGTGGTTTGGTCTCAAGATTCACCACTTTTCACTTATGTCATTTATTAAGAATATGCGGTGTTAAGGTCCACCACTTGTCCAACCTATAAGGCTACATCTTAAAGGTTATTCTTTCTTACTACTTGGAGTGACCATGATAGGTTTTACATGGGGTTTGGTTCCAAGGTCCACCACTTGTCCAAGCTAACTCTATTGAAACATAGAGAGAAACAAAGGTCCACCACTTGTCAAGCTAGGGTCCATTGAAACATGGAGAGAAGGATGCTCCACCATTTGTCCAAGATAGGCTCCATTGAAACATGACGAGAAGCAAGGTGCACCATGTCTCCAAGATGCTAGGCTCCATCGAAATACATTAAACCCACGATATTTCGTAGATGAGGGGTTTACATTCAAGGTCCACCACTTGTCCAAGCTATTATTGCTAGTAGCCTGAGTGGTTTGGTCTCAAGATTCACCACTTTTATTAAGAATATGTGGGTGTTAAGGTCCACCACTTGTCCAACCTATAAGGCTACATCTTAAAGGTTATTCTTTCTTACTACTTGGAGTGACCATGATAGGTTTTACATGGGGGTTTGGTTCCAAGGTCCACCACTTGTCCAAGCTAACTCTATTGAAACATAGAGAGAAGCAAAGGTCCACCCTTGTCTAAGCTAGGGTCCATTGAAACATGGAGAGAAGGATGCTCCACCATTTGTCCAAGATAGGCTCCATTGAAACATGAGGAGAAGCAAGTGCACCATGTCTCCAAGATGCTAGGCTCCATCGAAAAACATTAAACCCACGATATGTCGTAGATGAGGGGTTTACATTCAAGGTCCACCACTTGTCCAAGCTATTATTGCTAGTAGCCTGAGTGGTTTGGTCTCAAGATTCACCACTTTTCCACTCTATGTCATTATATTAAGAATATGGCGTGTTAAGGTCCACCACTTGTCCAACCTATAAGGCTACATCTTAAAGGTTATTCTTTATTACCACTTGGAGTGACCATGATAGGTTTTACATGGGGGTTTGGTTCCAAGGTCCACCACTTGTCCAAGCTAACTCTATTGAAACATAGAGAGAAACAAAGGTCCACCACTTGTCCAAGCTAGGGTCCATTGAAACATGGAGAGAAGGATGCTCCACCATTTGTCCAAGATAGGCTCCATTGAAACATGACGAGAAGCAAGCTGCACCATGTCTCCAAGATGCTAGGCTCCATCGAAATACATTAAACCCACGATATTTCGTAGATGAGGGGTTTACATTCAAGGTCCACCACTTGTCCAAGCTATTATTGCTAGTAGCCTGAGTGGTTGGTCTCAAGATTCACCACTTTTTATTAAGAATATGTGGGTGTTAAGGTCCACCACTTGTCCAACCTATAAGGCTACATCTTAAAGGTTATTCTTTCTTACCACTTGGAGTGACCATGATAGGTTTTACATGGGGGTTTGGTTCCAAGGTCCACCACTTGTCCAAGCTAACTCTATTGAAACATAGAGAGAAGCAAAGGTCCACCCCTTGTCTAAGCTAGGGTCCATTGAAACATGGAGAGAAGGATGCTCCACCATTTGTCCAGGTAGGCTCCATTGAAACATGAGAGAAGCAAGGTGCACCATGTCTCCAAGATGCTAGCTCCATCGAAAAACATTAAACCCACGATATGTCGTAGATGAGGGGTTACATTCAAGGTCCCCACTTGTCCAAGCTATTATTGCTAGTAGCCTGAGTGGTTTGGTCTCAAGATTCACCACTTTTCCACTCTATGTCATTAAATTAAGAATATGCGCGTTTAAGGTCCACCACTTGTCCAACCTATAAGGCTACATCTTAAAGGTTATTCTTTATTACCACTTGGAGTGACCATGATAGGTTTTACATGGGGGTTTGCTTCCAAGGTCCACCACTTGTCAAGCTAACTCTATTGAAACATAGAGAGAAACAAAGGTCCACCACTTGTCCAAGCTAGGGTCCATTGAAACATGGAGAGAAGGATGCTCACCATTTGTCCAAGATAGGCTCCATTGAAACATGACGAGAAGCAAGCTGCACCATGTCTCCAAGATGCTAGGCTCCATCGAAATACAATAAACCCACGATATTTCGTAGATGAGGGTTTTACATTCAAGGTCCACCACTTGTCCAAGCTATTATTGCTAGTAGCCTGAGTGGTTTGGTCTCAAGATTCACACAGGTTTCCACTCTATGTCATTATATGAAGAATATCTGGGTGTTAAGGTCCACCACTTGTCCAACCTATAAGGCTATATTCTAAATGATATTTTTTTTTGACCACTTGGAATGTGCATGATAATGTTTTACATGGGGTTTTTATTCCAAGGTCCACCACTTGTCCAAGCTATATCTATTACTATATATTATAACATACCACTATTCAACTATTCCCTACCTATCAAGTCCATAGCATGGATGCTCTAGCTGAATCCACCACTTGTCCAACCTATACTCTCTTATGTAAGGGAGATCTCGCTATAAAATCAAAACCTCCCGCCTAAATTTAAAATATCCCTCCCAAATCTTAAATATCCGCCTAAATTTAAATACTATCCACGCCCAAATTTAAAAATTCAACTTTTTTTATAAAAATTTAAATTTTACTACTTAAATTTAAAATATTACGCAAAATTGATTTTAAATTCAAGTTTACCACAAAAAGATATCATTATACCACCTAAATTCAAATATGCAAACCTCAAATCATTATATTGTACATAAATTCAAACAAATTCAAATTAACAAGCCTAAACTGATATTAGTTTGCATAGATATGAATTTATCACACCTAAATTATGTCACCATGTTAGAGAGAGTGGTTAGAGAATTTGAACAAGGTCCACCACTTGTCCAACCTAGATACCAAGAAGGATTGAGTGTACAAGGTATTGTTTGGAGGTCCTTATAGTCCATTGGTCTCAAGGTCCACCACTTGTGGTAAGGGTCACCAAAAAGTGTATATATTCATCCAAAGAAATACACGTATTTTTGGTCTACATGTCCTAGTTTAAACCATTTATGTCCATTAGGTGTATCACTAAACAACACTACTATTTTTGAGAAACAGAAGTTACAATCATATCTACAAATGGATTAGAGGAAAATCAGCTCAGCATACATCCAGAACTCGCTACAAGAATCGACTTTAACAGATCACGCAAGTAAGTCTTCCATTCAATTTTACTAGTATTACAATGTGTTAGTTATTTGTGATATTTATGTATGTATATATACTATGTGTGCATATCGTAATTAAGTGTAATTGTGTATCTGCATTATGTATGAGTATTACAATGAAATAACACAAATATACATACATACACATAGATAACACAGACGCACACATACATGAGCATGTATTTTCAAGAGAGAGATAGCAAATACAGAGATAGATAGAGAGAGAGAGAGAGAGAGAGAGAGATAAATAACTGTTTTTTAGAGAGAGGAGAGAGAAAGATAACAGATTTCACTGTGTTTATGTATGTGGAAGAGAGGAAGACGATGTATGGGAATATGTGCACGTATTTTCAAGAGAGAGACAACAAGATAACAGATTTCATTGTGGTTATGTATGTGGAAGTGAGGAAGACGATGTGTGGGAATATGTGCATGTATTTTCAAGAGAGAGACAGCAAGATAACAGATTTCACTGTGGTTATGTATGTGGAAGAGAGAAAGACGATGTGTGGGAATATGTGTATGTGTGCGGGGATACTTTTAAACTATGTATCTCTGTCTTTTGACGAGAGAGTGTGTGTGCAAGAAGAGTTACAGAGAACCATCTTCTCTATATGGAGAAAGACAGAGAGTGAGAGAGAGAGAAATACCTGTTTTTTCTCTATTCGTGAGGTGTGCAATGTCTCCTGAGAAGACTGCCCGATCCTGCCCTTCTGGAAAGCGTTGTGTACGCTGCTATTTCTTTGTCTTGTGCGCGAACTTTCAATCCTGTGCACTCCACCTGTGTGTTGTGTACGATGCCGAGCTTGCTCCTCTACGCGCGCGTATACTCCAACTGTGTGCGATCCGTGTGCGCTTTCTGTGTTTTTGCTGCTCGCCTGCTTTCTCTGTGTGCGTTTCTCGTGCGCTCTCTGTGTGCCTAATCTTGATAGGGTTTATTAGAATGCCACGTATGCTACAAGTCCATGTTTTATCATAGGATTAAAAAAAACAAAAGCAATATAAAAAATTAACCAATTCACACGGCCAAAATTAAAGAAATCATGGTTGAAAATATGAAAAACATGCATAACTCTATACTAGGAATTCACTTAAAAAAAAAAAAATCTTTGGCGCTGCCCTAGCCCCGCGGGCGCTGCCCCTCGACCCCGCCCGGCAGTCGCGCCGGGAGGCGACAAGGGGCTGCCGCCCTTGACCCCGCCCGGGGCGCTGCCCCGGACCCCGCCTGGGGCGCTGCCCCAGGACCCCGCCCAGAACAATATCCCAAAATCAACCTCCCAAGCCCCGCCATCGAGAGCGCTATATTCCACATCCCCATCAAGAGCGCTACCCCCAAACCTCACGTGGAAGCGCTGCCTTGTCACCCCATTGTGGCATTGCCCTAAGACCCCGCATCTGGAGTGCTAAATGGGAACATTCTTCATTAGTGAAATTTTGAACATAAATTATATTAGCATATACTTAAATATAATACAAATATTAACATATTAGCTATACTACTAATTTACTATAGCAGTTCTAGATTATGTCCCATACTATATTTAAGGTGCCAAAGGTTTGGCCTTATGGTCCTAGATTTAGCCAAGTGGTCAACACATATAGGACCAAGTGCACACTGTGCCACAAAACTTGGCCACCACTTCACTTGCCAAAGTTTAGGCCACATGGTCAATCCTAACTTTCCAATGTTCTTATTATGTCACCTTTTGCCTCGTGGAAAACCTAGGCTTGTTTTCACATACTCAGGCACTTCAAGCCACAATAAATTGTCATTACTCTTCGACAACCCTTTTGTTCAAGTCTTTGAAAAAACATTGTTTAAGGCCACCCTAAACCATTTTCATTTAGGGGTGTCTAAAACTAGCTTTTTGGCAATTCGAGAAGAAAATGGTCAAAGTTTTATACTTAGTTTTAACCACTTGACCAATTCAAATATTGGAAAGCAAGGTCTTGTAATACTTTTCTTTGGACATCACACATTAAAACTAGGTCCCTCACTTGTCCAAGCTATGCTCTAATACAATAAAGGGCTTTTGGTTTCAAGATGCACCACTTTCCCAACCTTGATTCCATTAAAGAAGCTAGCTCTACTTAGACATTTAATAGCAAGGTCTTGCAGCAGTTCAGATTGAACATTTTCCATGGCAGCTAGGTCCACCACTTATCTAAGCTATGCTCTAATAGAGTAAGGGGGTTTTGGTTTCAAGATCCACCACTTGTCCAAACTTGATTTGGGAAGCAAGGTCCTATAATAGTTTGCTTTGGACATTCACCATTACAACTAAGTCCACCACTTCTCCAAGCTATGTTCTAATACACTAAGGAGGTTTTGGTTTCAAGGAGAACCACTTGTACGACTCTGTTTTTGGAAGTAAGGTCTTTACATAGTTCACCTTGGACCTTGGACATTGGATACTACAACTAAGCCCACCACTTGTCCAAGATATCCTCTATATATAGCCAAAGGGTTTGGGTTTCAAGATTCACCACTTTTCCAACCTTTCTTCCATTAAAGAAAGGAGGGGCTTTATAACTAGGTCCACCACTTGTCCAAGCTATGCTCTGATATGGAAAGGGGATTTTGGTTTCAAGGTCCACCACGTGTTCAACCTTGCAAGACTCAAGGGATACTTGGACATTGGAAAGCATAGTCCTATAGTAGTTGATAGGTGGCAGTGGGTATTACAACTAGGTCCAACCTATGCTCTCATATAGCAAAGAGGCTTTGCTTTCAAGGTCCACCACTTGTCCAACCTTGCTTCCATTAAAGAAATGAGGGGCTACGTAAACATTGGCAAGCAAGGTAGCAAGGTTCTAAGGTGTTTCACCTTGGATATTGGGCATTATAACTAGGTCCACCACTTGTCCAAGCTATGCTCTGATAAAGAAAGGGGATTTTCATTTAAAGGTCCACCATGTGTTCAACCTTTCTAATATAGAAAGGGGATTTTTGTTTCAAGGTCCACCACGTGTTCAACCTTGAAAGACTCAAGGGATACTTGGACATTGGAAAGCATAGTCTTATAGTAGTTGATAGGTGGCAGTGGGTATTAAAACTAGGTCCAACCTATGCTCTTATATAGCAAAGAGGCTTTGGTTTCAAGGTCCACCACTTGTCCAACCTTACTTCCATTAAAGAAATGAGGGGCTACATAAACATTGGCATGCAAGGTAGCAAAGTCCTAAGGTATTTCACCTTGGATATTGGGCATTATAACTAGGTCCACCACTTGTCCAAGCTATGCTCTGATAAAGAAAGGGGATTTTTGTTTCAAGGTCCACCATGTGTTCAACCTTTCTAATATAGAAAGGGGATTTTTGTTTCAAGGTCCACCACGTGTTCAACCTTGAAAGACTCAAGGGATACTTGGACATTGGAAAGCATAGTCTTATAGTAGTTGATAGGTGGCAGTGGGTATTAAAACTAGGTCCAACCTATGCTCTTATATAGCAAAGAGGCTTTGGTTTCAAGGTCCACCACTTGTCCAACCTTACTTCCATTAAAGAAATGAGGGGCTACGTAAACATTGGCAAGCAAGGTAGCAAAGTCCTAAGGTATTCCACCTTGGATATTGGGCATTATAACTAGGTCCACCACTTGTCCAAGCTATGCTCTGATATAGAAAGGGGATTTTTGTTTCAAGGTCCACCACGTGTTCAACCTTGAAAGACTCAAGGGATACTTGGACATTGGAAAGCATAGTCCTATAGTAGTTGATAGGTGGCAGTGGGTATTACAACTAGGTCCACCACTTGTCCAACCTATGCTCTCATATAGCAAAGAGGCTTTGGTTTCAAGGTCCACCACTTGTCCAACCTTGCTTCCATTAATATAGCAAGGAGGATTTGGTCTCAAGGTTCACCACTTGTCCAACCTATGCAAACCTTTTTCATGTTGTAGCATGATTTTTGGTTTGAAGAGTATTTTTCTATAACTATGGATTTAACAATGTAATCTTTTTACTTACAGGATGGACTTCGAATCTGGGGAGAAAGTACATATGATACTTGACAATGAAATCGTTGGTATTGGTTGTGTGTGTAGAACAGATCCAGATTCCACTTGTGGTGGTACAAAGATAGGGCTGGGAAATGTCTCCATACTAGTCGAGGAATGCTTGAAGGATGTGGTCCTACCTTTTCCTACAATGGATACTTCATCTCTCCAAGGCTCATTATGGAGTGTTGTTCGATGGTCAAAGCTTCTTTTGCAATCTTTTGTATTAAATGGGAACTTAATTGATCCACACGAAAGCTACAATGGTGATGAAGAACATGATCATTCTGATCCTCTAGTTACAGATGCAATACCTATGACAAGCCCAGAATTTGAAGCAATGATTCGAGAGTCTTGGAGAAATCAGAGGGTCCTTTTAAAAGATGACACAATGATGCAAACCATGAATGAAGGGACCATCTTATATGTATTTCCACATGATTATGTCAACTTTCAGGAACTTGGTCCTGATTGTGTGGGTGTGGGTATTGAAAGAGAAAATGCAAGCATTCATGATGTGGTTGAAGTGGGTAGCATCACTTTGCTAAAGTGGCCCATCAAGCAGACAACAATGTTGAATGGGAGCCCATTACAACGCTTTGTTCCTGTTGATGGCATGCATGCTACATATGAGGATGTATCCAACGATGGCAATGTTGGAAAAAAACTTGATGGGAGTAATGTTGTCCAGTTGTCAAGGAAGAGACGATACACTTTCATGAACAGGACTCAAAAATCAAAAGCAGCACCAGCTTCGACTTTTTACCTTTCAAACAAATCAATTCAAAGGGTATCATGCATTGATTGTTGTGCACAAAAATGCTGCCAATTTGCAGATCGTGATATGGTGACAAGGTTACGACAACAATTTTGGGGAGAGTCTCAAAAATCACGCACTAATTATGTTTATGATGTTCTTTCTATATGTTATCAGAAAGATGAGAAGTCACGATACCAATTCAGGTTAAATGGCTCTATTGTTTGTTGTAGAGCATGGTATGAGCTACATGGAATACCAAAGACATCATTTTATCGATACAAGGAGAACTTTGAAAATGGTGTGCGCCAATATGTACATGGGAACACATGTACATTGAGAAGGGGACTTCAACATACTAGTTTAGCAAGAGCACTACTAAACGAGTTTGTGGAAAATAACTCTGAGAAGATGCCACATAGAAGTAGAACACTGCTAGATGGCTCAAGAGAGACTCAATTGGTGATTCCATCAACATACAAACAAGTGGATATTTTATGTGAAATCAACACGACACTTGACCAAATGGGCTATGAGAAGAAGCTATCCCAATCTTCTTTTGGTAGAATTTGGAACAAAGAGTACCCACATGTCACTTTAACAAAGACGAGTGAGTTCTCTAAGTGCAATATTTGTAGCTCAATCAAGGCAAGGTTAGAAGCTAAACCTTCTCTTGAAGAGAGAGCTCTTCTCTTGAGGGAGAGAGAAGTTCACATGGCACAACAAAAGAGTTGCAGAAGCCTATATTATGCATGGCGCACGTATTCAGAAACTCAACCACAAAAATATGTATGCATAATCCATGATAAGATGGATCAAAAGAAGACTGCCATTCCTAGATTACGCATTGTTCCCAAGGGTGTGGATTCAGGATATAATCTGCAGGTGGCATTGATTGGCATGATCACTCATGGACATGGAGAAGGTCATTACGGACACTTTGTCTTGAATGGTTTGTGGCCAGCTGATCCAAATCTTACAATTGGCTCAATTGCTAATTGTTTACATAACCTCGAGAGGATAGATAAGCATCCTCTTGGTGATCTAGTAACAAATGGACTTCCAAGGAGCAATATTTCACTACTACATGCTTTGAACTCAAGGGATGCTTTGGACTACCATAACTTGAGTGATGGAAAAGAGCCCATTGTGCAGTCGTCAGAAATTGCAGAAGAGGAATTGGGGTCAACATTTCGCAGATTGCCAGAGAACTTGTTGCTACAATTGGATAATTGTGCAGGGGAAAACAAAAATCGATACTTATTTGCCTATTTGTCAATGCTTGTTGCAAGGGGTGTTTTCAAAACCATCCAGCTGGGATTTTTAATGGTTGGGCATACACATGAGGACATAGACGCCATGTTTAGTAGGTTTTCAGAGAAGTTGAGAGTTACACAAACCTATACTTTGCCACATTTGATGGATACATTACGAAACAGCTCATCTTCATCTCCAGCTCCATTTTTTCTCACAAAGATCCCTGATTTCAAGCAATATTGTGATGGCTATCTTTGTGATGGACAAGACATACTTGTTGGACATTCCAAACCGCTTCAGTTCAGGTTCTTTATGCAGGATGAGACACCAATGATGCAATATAAGGCACATGTAGGTGTATCAAGTTGGAGTGGAAGTATTCGCCTTTGGAAAACAGACACAGAAGGCAAGCCAATGTTACCACATGGAGATCCACCTCTAGTACAAATGGCGGAGTATGTCAAGGCCCACGAAGAAGTCATTTTGGGGCTAAAGAACTATATAAAATTTTGGAAAAATTTAGGGAATGGTTCAAGTATTCCGCGATATTATAGACCCGTGATAGATTATTGGAGTAAGGTAATTGAAGAGATTGGAAAAGCAATCATATCAGAGGGAGTCTTGTATGAAATGTTTTGGCCAAAAACTCAAGAATATTCTCATCTACAAAGCACTACAATGAATTTGCAACAAGGAGCAGAAAGATTCCTAGGCCTTGAAGAGTTGAACGATCATTTTTGTGGGCCTCAACGAGATAGGCCAAGGGAAGAGTTTGACCCTATGTCTGATGTGCACCAAGGTGACTTTCTTATGCTTGTTCCGAGTGACACAGAAATCTATCCAGTGTGGCTTGCAATGGCTTTATCTGACATTGATAATGAGCCTACATCACCAAACTACAGAAAACTCTTGATTCAATATTGGGCACCTTGCGCGAGAAAAAGTGGGATGACAGATACTCAAGCTTACAGTAATTGTTGGAAGGGTTATTGGGCTGTCAACTATAAGGACCCACAAGTGTGGGAAACTATAGATGCAATTGTTTGGTCCTGGAGACCCAACAAAGAAGGACCATTTTCTAGAATAAAGATTCCAGAAAGACATGCTCTAAAAGCCAAAGAAGGCCTCACTCGTGCACATCAGCCACACTTGGATCAAAGTTCAGATATGGTATCAAATGTGGAGTAGAATTATGTGGAGCTTCTATTGTGACTATACTAGTCAATTTGTAAACAAAATCTTTTTTGTATCTTCCTTTGTTTTATGTAATTTATAGTTATTATTCAAATCCATGTGTTGTACATCCTCTTGACTTTTGGTGTTTATCAACACCACAATCCTATGAGATTTTCACTTTATTTACTAGCCACACACCTCAATTTTTCCCACTTTAAGTGGAAAATTCCCAAATTACATGAATTCGGTCGATTTGGAGATTCCCATAATGTGAGATTTTTACCAAAATACCTAATATGGTCTTAGTGACTGTCATTGTAAAATTGAACCCTATGTAAATAATTTGATGCTGGCAATTAATGTAAACATTTTGATAGTTAGCATGCTCACACAAGATGTAAACAGTTTGACAATTAGCATGCTGGCAATTAATGTAAACAGTTTGATAGTTAGCATGCTGACCAACTTTATAATAAAATTGCATACCCTTACAGCAAAGTGGTATATAGAAAATCCAGTGGATACAACTTAAAATCTGAAGGGCATGCTATTACAGATTGCTTCATAGCTTTCTGGAGTGATTGTGTACACCTGCCTTCTCCTTGGGACGTGCTCCATGGGTATTTTGATACATCGCACCAGATGTGAAAGTAGGTGGACAATAGGTTGCTTGTGGTCTAGCTTGAAGGTGTATGCATCCAATTGCTTGTAATACAGTCCTTGCACAACATATGAGCCTCTCTCAATTACATTTCTCCATTCATCAATGTACCCCTTCTCCACCTTCTCCTTTTCTGCAACACACTTGACCAGATAGTAATCCACATCTTCGGTGTTGGTTAAAGCATCTGGATTTACAGCAAATGTGTCTCCAGAACATAGAGCGCTACTCAACACATCATGAAGAACTTCGTATGTGAAGTCATCATAGCCAACGACTTCCTCTGTCAAAACTTCATCTGTTTGCTCAAGTAATGGCTGTAGCATCTGATAATCCCAAGCCTCCACATGAGCTTTATTGATGCAGCGATTCCACTTTCCGTTCATGCATGCATCACAGAAGCATGCCAACTTTCTTGTTGCAAGGGCACTTGGATCCTGCGGGTTGTGACCACGAATAGCATGCAAAGAGTGAGTTTTTTCCACAGTGGCACAATTCCACTTAACTTCCCTGTTAACATCTCCCTCTTTAACCTCCCAGAACACACGAGCACATTCCCTTTCTTTTGAAGGATATGATGCAGGTGCTCCCTGCAATAGGTTGGCCTGGCAATAAGCAACCACATCTGCTGCACACTGCAATATAGCTCCATTAGGTTTTAGTTGCTCATGGGTCAAGGTTCTTTTCACAACTGCTCCTGCACCATCATGCTCGCCCTTGCCATGCCCTGATCCAAAGAAGAACCAGCTCATCCCAATCCCTGTGAGTCCACCATATCTTGCAACAAAATAGAAAGGCATGTCTCCCTTGAATTGCGAGGCCGCACCATCTGACCACACCCAATGTTGTTTACAAGTGACACCCTCTTGTTGTAACCAGTCACGGTGTAGCATGAAGCAATGTTGCACAAACAGTGTGTCATGCACCCTATCATTTGATATGAAGAAGTGGATTGTTTTGACTACCTCCCCTGCCTTGGGGTAGTACGTTATGTGTACAAAAATAGTTACATGACTAGAGTGCCAATGCATTGACTGAATCTCATTTTGCTCCTTGAAGGCGTAATTTTCAGCAAAGTCAACAACTGAGACAATGACATCATCCAAAAAGCGCAGTATACAATCCTTAAATTGTTGTCCTTGCCATCGTGCCACATAGTTATGAGTGATGAAGAGCTTCAACTTGGTCTGCAACAGTCGAAGAAACTCCCAGCACTGCATTTCTTTATGCAAAAGATCTTTTCTTTTCTTACTGTTTCCATGCTTGTCTTTTGCTTCTACATACGCCAATACTTTCACATTAATACTCTTACCTGGCTTTGCTGTTTCTAAGAAACATAATTCTAACTTCTTTACTCCACATATCTTACAGTCTCCCATCAGGCATTCCCTTCTATGGAAAACTGCATCTGCTGGCTTTGGATAGAGAAAAGACTCCCACATCTGTGTGACACCTTTGAACGTGTGATGTGAAGCCAGGCAGCCGTTGCTAATGTTCTTGCCTGTAGCACAGATATTGCATACACAGTTGCTACATGTATCATGCAGCCCAAAAGCACGAGAGCGCATGTGGTTCAGTGCATCTTTCAAAAAGGTCATATGCACATGGTATTCGCAACAGCATGTCTACCTATCCTTCATCCTCCTGCAAAAGAATGGCTTTAACATCTCAAACATCCTCATGCCAATCTTGCAATCTGGATGTTTTTGTTTGAATCTTTGAAAGAGCTCAACCTGCAATATCCATATTTGATCAGTACGTTTACTAGGAGAAATAATCCAAACAGGACTATACGCATTGCTACTTAATACATCCACAATAGAAACAAATTGGTGTGTTAAACAGCACATTGTATGGTCTTAACATGCATGTAACTGGGTATGGTCCTAACATGCATGTAATTGGGTATAACATTGTATACTAAGCATGCTAGTTAGCATGTTGAGTATGCTAACTAGCATGTTGAGTATGCTAACTAGCATAGCTGAGTATGCTAACTAGAATACTAGCTGTGCTAACAAGCACAATCAGTGTGTAGTGTAGCATATGAGGCATACTCATCAGCATGCTAGTTAGCATGCTGAGTATGCTAACTAGCATGCTGAGTTAGCATACTAGTTGTGCTAACCAGCATACTCATTAGCATACTTGTTAGCATACTCATCAACATGCTAGTTAGCATGCTGAGTATGCTAACTAGCATACTAGCAGTGCTAACAAGCACAATCAATGTGTAGTGTAGCATACGAGGCATACTCATCAGCATGCTAGTTAGCATGTTGAGTATGCTAACTAGGATACTAGCTGTGCTAACAAGCACAATCAGTGTGTAGTTTAGCATACGAGGCATACTCATCAGCATGCTAGTTAGCATGCTGAGTATGCTAGTTAGCATAGCTGAATATGCTAACTAGCATACTAGTTGTGCTAACAAGCATAATCAGTGTGTAATTTAGCATATGAGTCATTGTTAACCACATGAATGTGTGCTAAGAAGAATAGAAGGTAAGCTAACTAGCATACATATTGTGTTAACCAGCACACTTATTATGTTGAACAGCATAGCCAACACACTACGAATGCTAACTAGCATAAATCAGCTTACCCGTTATGCTACTTAGCATTCTCAGCTGTGCTAACTAGCATACTCATGAGCATGCTAGTTAGCATGCTGAGTATGCTAACTAGCATGCTGAGTATGCTAGTTAGCATAGCTGAATATGCTAACTAGCATACTAGCATAAACCAGCTTACCTGTTATGCTACTTAGCATTCTTAGCTGTGCTAACTAGCATACTCAGCATGCTAGCTAGATAGCTGAGTATGCTTACTAACATGCTATATTGCTAGTTAGCACATTTGAGTATGCTAACTAGCATACTAGCTGTGCTAACAAGAAAAATCAGTGTGTAGTTTAACATATGAGTCATGGTTAACCACACAAAGTGTGCTAAGAAGAATAGAAGGTATGCTAACTAGCATACATATTGTGTTAACCAGCACACTTGTTATGTTGAATAGCATAGCCAACACACTAGCATAAAAGGTGTTAAAGTAGCATACATATTGTGCTAACCAGCGTAGTCCTCAAGATCACTAGGCATGCTAACTAGCTGAAGATTTATGATGAACACCATACCCACCATACAGGAATGCTAACTAGCATATACCATAAACCAGCTTACCCATTATGCTAGTTAGCATACTACGAAAGGTAGCTAGCATACTCATTGTGTCAAAGAACATACAGAGCATGCTAGTTAGCATAATAGGTATGCTAACTGTTGGAATTAGGGTTGCAGAGAAACACACACAGCTTGGAGAAGACGAAGGAAGCTCAAGGCACACAATAGAGAGTGTATTACTTAGTGTGCAATGGAAAGATAGATAGCCCTAGAGTGATGGGCGTATATACAATGCACGGGGGGAAAAACCTCCTAAAGAGGGAAAAAATGCCCCGGCGGTCCTAGTGTGTTCACACACATCACTACCACATGTATATGGTAACAAATCCCCCCTGGAGTGATGCGGTGAATGAGAGCTGGCACATGAGTAAAGGGAAGTGCCATGCCCTGAGGACAGGATCAGTCCACAAAGGGGAGTAAGCCCAAAGCTTTGCGGAAAGCTTCAAGCTTCTCACGAGACAATGCCTTTGTGAAAAGATCTGCAAGGTTGTCCTGTGTTGGCACATAAGCCAAGCTGATCTCTCCTGCTGAGAGCCTCTCCCTGACATAGTGGTAATGCACCTCAATGTGCTTTGTGTGAGCATGAAAAACTGGGTTCCTCGCAACTGCCAATGCGCTCTGACTGTCAGTGTAGATAGTGTTGGCAGTGTCCTGTCCAACACCCAAGTCAGCCATAAGGTGTCTGAGCCATACACACTCAACCGTAGCTGTGAAGACTTCCCTGTACTCAGCCTCACAACTCGAAGTGGCCACAGTAGGTTGCTTCTTGCTCAACCATGATATACATGAACTGCCAAGCATGAAACAAAAACCACTTGTGGACACTCGCGTGTCAAAACAACCAGCCCAATCTGAGTCCGAAAAAGCATGTAAGTCTGGCGGCAATGATCCCCCCTTGGGATAAAACAAGCCAAGATGTAAAGTTCCACTAAGGTAGCGGAAAATCCTCTTGACAGCTTGCCAATGCTTAGACCCTGGGCTATGCATAAATCTGCTGACCTGCGAGACTGCAAACTGAATATCTGGCCTCGTGTTGCATACATAAATGAGGCAGCCAACAGCAGTTTGGTAAAGAGTGACATCAGCAGGATCGCCAGCATCATGTAGACTCAACTTCAAACCTGTTTCCATGGGAGTGGCAATAGGTTTGCAATCCTCAAGTCCAAACTTACATAGCAATCTCTCTATGTAACTTTTCTGACACAAGGCAATACCACCATCACACTGCTTAAACTGTATACCCAAGTAATGATGCAACAGCCCCAAATCTTTCATCTTGAAAGTAGCATTCAAATCAGCCTTAAATTCAGCAATATGTCTCTCATTTGGTCCAGTGATCAGCAAATCATCAACATAAAGAACCACAATGAGAAATACATCATCCTCACGCTTTACATACAATGTGCTTTCTGTTGGACTGTTACGAAAGCCTCATTTAACCAAATGAGTTTCAGCTTTCTCATACCAAGCACGAGGAGATTGCTTCAACCCATACAAAGCCTTCTTACATTTGCACACTTTGTCCTCTTGTCCTTTTATGGAAAAACCGCGAGGCTGCGTTACATAAACTTCCTCAAATATGTCACCATTCAAGAAAGCAGTAACAATGTCTGATTGATGTACATCCCAACCAAAATGAGCTGCCAATGCACATAGAAAACGCACAGTAGTCATACGACAAGTGGGAGCAAAAGTCTCTTCATAATCTATGCCTTTTTGTTGTGCATAACCCTTTGCAACAAGTCGAGCCTTATGGCGATCGATCTCACCATCCGGCTTGCGTTTCAACTTGTAAACCCACTTCGTACCAATGGCCTTTTTGCTAGGAGGCAAATCACATAAAGTCCATGTGTCATTCTCTATAAGTGCATCATATTCTGATTTCATGGCAGCAATCCAATTTTCTGAATTCTGTGCTTCATTAAAAGACAGAGGCTCCTCAACATCATGTAAACTAGACACAGCCAAAGCATAACAATCTGATGCATAAGATGCATGGCGAGAGCCTAAACGAGTACGACTAGATAAAGGTGCATCCAATTTACTATCACGCAAAGTGTGCACCAGCCATTTTGGCATACCTCTAGCCTGCTCATTTTCAGCCCTTTCCTCATCAAGTACATCATGTACATCTGCATCAGTAATAGGCTGTTCTAAAACATTTTCAGAAACCCCCATAGGCTGTACATTTTCCTCATTGGAACTTACATTCGTATTTCTACCACTGAAAAGAGGCAACAAAGTGTCATAAATGTCCTGTGAGCTTACATTACTGTCTCTAGTACATGACAGCAAGGGCTGAACAGAATCTTCCACAAACACTACATCCCGTGAAACCAGAATACGTTTTGTTTGCGGATGATACAACCTATAACCTTTGCTTTCAGCACTATAACCAACAAAAATACATTTGACAGCCTTATCATCCAATTTTCTGCGCTGCACTTGTGGCACCAAAGCATATGCCAAACAGCCAAAAACACGCATGTGCTCAATAGAAGGTTTTCTATCATGCCATGCTTCATATGGAGTAATAGACTACAAAGCTTTCGTAGGACACCTGTTAAGTACATAAGTGGCACACATGATGGCCTCAAGCCAAAAAGAATGCGGCAAAGCTTGACTTTTGACCATACATCGTGCCATTTCCGTTAGTGACCTGTTTTTCCTCTCAGCAACACCATTTTGCTGAGGTGTATAAGGCACTGTACATTGGTGTTTTATCCCACGACTAGCCAGAAATGCATTAAATTCATGAGACATATACTCCCCCCCTCGATCGGAACGGAGGGTGTCCATAGTACATTTTGAGACATTTTCAGCCATAGCCAAAAATTGTTTGAAGCACATAAAAACTTCGGACTTCTCTTTAAGCGGAAATACCCATGCATGCCTGGAGTAATCATCAATGAATGTCACGAAGTACAGGTAATTGCCCAAGGACGGAGTTTGCATGGGCCCACAAACATCACTATGCACAAGCTGCAACCTGCATGTGGCCCTAACTAAACCATCCTTTGGAAACTTAGAATGCTGCATTTTACCCAGAATACAGCCTTCACAAACATGTTTGACAGGTGCTTCAAGAGGCGGCAAAGAAGCAACCATATCAGATTTCTGCAAACGCAGCAAACTGGCAAAATTCAGATGACCAAAACGTGCATGCCAAAGTTTTGCATCTGAAATAGCCCTTGAATCTGCAACAGCATTTGCAAAATTTTGTCCACACTTGTCATACAAAGTGAGCTTATACAGCCCACGGCACAAAAGCCCAGATGCAACAATTTCATCACCAAAACTGAGATCATGAACTGTACATCTGTCATCCACAAATTTGACTACAAGTCCAAGTCTAGCAAGTGCGAATACAGACAAGAGATTCTTCTTGATCCCAGGTACATAAAGTGCATCAACAAGTGTGAAGGAACTGCCATTAGCAGCAGTGAGCACAATCTTTCCAACTCCCTGAACTGGATAAGAGGCGTTGTTGGCACAAGTGACTGAATTCCCATGAGGGACAGACTCGAGAGAGGTAAACAATTCACGATGTGAGGTAATGTGCTTTGTAGCACCACTGTCGAAATACCACACATGTGAATCTGCAGCAACTGACAAGCATGCATCATGGACAGCAGGATTGTAAGTGCACTCTGCGCTAAAAGCCCATTCTGTATCAACATCAGCATCACAATCTCCTTTCACAGAAGACTCAACAATGGCTGCATTTGTAGTGGAACCAGCATTTGCAGTGGAACCACCCTCTTTCTTCTTAGCCTCTTTGGCCTTCAACTTAGGACACGACTTGATCAAGTGATCATTGGCTTTACAATAATGGCAACGCATTTTCTTTTTGCCCTTATCACCAGAATTGCCAGACGAAGTGCTGCCAGCAGAAGCATTAGGAACAGAATTTTTGCCACTCGCAGCAGAACCATAAGAAGTGGCTGCATTACTGTTACCACCCTTTCTTTGAGAAGCAATAAAAGCCTGTTCAACTGCACGCTGCCTAGTCCTGTTTTTTCTAGAAAGTGACTCTTGCAACAGCAATGTGCATAATGCATCAAACTTGACAACTTCAGGATTTCCTTGGGTCATCAGTCTCCAAGTACTAGCAAAAGTCTGGTAGGAATCTGGTAAGGCATCAAGAACAGTCTGCACAAGGGAACTGTCCGAAATGACTTCACCTGCAGAAATGAGTTGCTCATTGATATCCTTGACACTAGCAATGAAAGTGTCCATATCATCTTCCTCATGCATAATCTTCGACTCTAGCTCTTTACGCAGCAAAGCAATTTTAGCCTCATTGCGGCTTGCATAAAGACCTGCTAGAATATCCCAAGCCTGTTTTGTAGATTTTGCTGAACGGATGTGAGGAATAATGGTGCGCTTCACAGACAACGCAATCAATGCATGAGCCTGCGCATCCTTAACATCCCAACGAGCTTGTTCTACCGTAGGCAAAACAACTCTAACAGCTGCAATCCTTGCAGCAAGACCTGCAACATCCTCAACATCGCCTACATCTTCAGAACCAGGACGTACATCAATGCCCTGCACAATGTTCCAGACACCTTTTGACACAAGAACATGTTGCATCATATAAGCCCACATAGGGTAGTTGTCCCCATCCAACCTGTCCTCAGCAGCAAACATCTTGAACACATCTGTGTTGTTGTTGTCAGCCATGGTAAATGCTGCACCTGATGTGAAAACTGCCCGAAAATAGGAGAAATGGAGCGGGAACAACTTGTGCTATATAGCACAAACCGTAGAAGACTATAAGGCACCTGTTATGCAAAAAACGGCACTGACAGAAAATCTGCACAAAATGACTAAATAGCCTGTGCAGTACTGCCCGTAGTGGAAACGGAGGCCGAAATGAGCCCAAATCAAAATTCTGAGCAGACTAAGCTCTTTGAGCTTTCCCAAAATATTTGTCAACCTGCGAACGCTCGCCAAAGCTCACTGAAATCGGAGAAAGTGAGCAGGCGTGTGCTGGAGCAGCTGGCGACTAAGCCCGGGAGGACGTGACCTGCTCTGATACCAATTGTTGGAATTAGGGTTGCAGAGAAACACACACGGCTTGGAGAAGACGAAGGAAGCTCAAGGCACACAATAGAGAGTGTATTACTTAGTGTGCAATGGAAAGATAGATAGCCCTAGAGTGATGGGCGTATATACAATGCATGGGGGAAAAAACCTCCTAAAGAGGGAAAAAATGCCCCGGCGGTCCTAGTGTGTTCACACACATCACTACCACATGTATATGGTAACACTAACTAGCATAAAGGGTGTTATAGTAGCTTACATATTGTGCTAGACAGCATACTTATCATGCTAAACAGCATACCCAGCACACTAGGAGTGAGACTATGCTAACTAGCACACATGCTAGGTGGCATACATAGCATAACATATTGTGATAACTAGCATGCTCTGTATGCTAGGTAGATTACTAGCATGCTAGAATGCATAAGTTATGGCGCAAGTATGTCATTGATCACCTGAGACTCATCCAGGAGGTGCACAGGGTGTTTTATGTAGCTTTTCCTTCCCACTCTCTTTCGACAAACATCCTTCTTGTTGGGTGAAACACGAGTCTCCTCTGTCCAAAATGTGTAGACCAATTCCTTAATTTCATCTATGATAGGGCTATGATGGTGTTGATTGTGACATTCAGCCAATGAAAACAGTCGATCATTGACACCAGACTTCACCTATCGTGATTTTTCTTTGAACAAGCTGTGACGGTCGACTTTTAGGACCCTGGAGAATTTGGCAATAGGCATGTTTTCCTTTGAATTTATCATCATTTGCAATGTTGCATTCTTCAAAAACAGCTCCTCGTTAGAAGTTGGCTGCTTGACGATAGCTAGTGTGTTGCGGACATTGGAGACAATTGCACTCTACGCAGCAGCCTCCTCCTCTAAAGACTGATCACGGATTGCCCGAACAAGCGGATGTTGAGCAACAAGATTCCAAATTTCACACTTTGCTTCTTTGTTGAGACCTTCAGTCCTGCTCTTGAAAACTTTCACAATCTCGAAGGAAATTTTCCTTTTCTCCTCATCGTTGACCACATGATGTCCTCGTTTAGTTGTCATCTGTCGGTGCTCCAGCTGTTTACGCTTTCTTTTTGTCTCATATTTCCTGATAATAGAAAGAGCTGGATGCTGGTAATTGTGATTCATTTCCTGTAATGGCTCCCTTCTGCCTCCATTTCTAGTGGCAATAATGTTGTCTGCTGGTTTTCCATATCTGCAAGTCTGCTAAGCTTTGACAACTCAACTTCGAGGCAAGAAGCAATGCGAGAGAGAGAGAGAGAGAGAGAGAGAGAGAGAGAGAGAGAGAGAGAGAGAGAGAGAGAGAGAGGAGAGAGAGAGAGAGAGAGAGAGAGAGAGGGGGGGGGGGGGGGGGGGGGGGGGGGGGGGGGGGGGGGGGGGGGGGGGAGGGAGGGAGTAGGAACAGGGCAAACTGTAAACTAGTCTGAGAGTGAGACAGAGAGGGAGTCTGCGCCGAGAGAGAGAGAGAGAGAGAGAGAGAGAGAGAGAGAGAGAGAGAGAGAGAGAGAGAACAGAGGCCACACCCCACGTCGTCGTCGTAACTGAAAACAGAGGCCACACCCCATATGGGAGGGAACAAATAATATATCTTATGGTTATTAAAATTTCAAACTTCACTTGCTCTTTGGTTTTGAATAGATGCTAACAAGCACCTCTTACTAGCATTTTCCGGGACACCAAAAAGCATGACAAGTTAACATGCTTATACCCACCGCAGCTTATGCACAAATGATGCTAAATCCTTTTGGTTGGTGGGTGAATCCTTAAGCAACAAATCCTTAACTTTCTCTGGGTCGGCTTTGATTCCATTTTGGAAAACCATATGTCCTAGAAAATGGACTCTGGCATGAGCAAACTTACACTTCTTTGGGTTGAGTTGCCTACCCTCTTGTTGAAGCCTTTCAAAACTCAACCTTAGCTTCTCCAAATGTGTGAACCTGGAGCTATAACATCCAATCTCATTCATGAAAACTCGAATGAACTTACTCGAATGAACTCAAATGTGTAGGGACCAAACACTCTATTCATCCATCCTTGGAAGGTAGCATATGCATTAACTAGCCCAAAAGGCATTCTTTTGTACGCAAAACAACCCCAAGGAGTAATGAAGGTCGTCTTCAATCGGTCTTCAATCGCTATCAAGATCTGAAAGTAGTCAAAAACTCCATCCATGATTGAGTAACGTTCATGACCTACAACCTGATTGAGGATTTCATCTAGGAAGGGTAGTGGATAATGATTCCCTTTTGTGGCAGCATTCAAAGGTTTGAAATCAACACATATCCTAAATCTTCCGTTCTTCTTGGGTACAATAACAATTGGAGAGACCCATTCGGACTCCTCCACTTGAAAGATGAAATCTGCTTCCAAAAGCTTTGTCACCTCTTCATGAAGTGCCTTCTCATGAATGACCCCCAACCTCCTAAGCTTTTGAACCTTTGTCTTGGCACCTTCTTTTAAATTGATTCTATGCTTGACTCCTTTATCTCCTTGCAGCTCTGTATATTCAGTGGTGAATAGCTTTGGAAACTCCATGAACATGTCTTCATACTCCTTTTTTTATTTCTCTGTCAAGTCCTCTCCTAGCATGCTCCTTGCGTTCACTTTGGCAAGCTCTACAATTGCTTTTGGAATATCCTTATCCTCCTTGACCTTCACATCATGCATCAATGCTTCCTTTTCGTCACTTATCCCAAAAAGATCGGGACATAATTGCATCAAGCCTTCCTCTACACTTTTTGTTGATGTTGTAGACGAAGCATCACTATCGTATGATGTAGTTTCTGTTGAATCTGTATCTTGCATCTCAAATAGGGGCTATGTACAGATCTCATGTGTCTTCATGTTGTAGACAATGGTCCTTCCTTTCTCTTGGTTGGGGATGGTGATCAAGCCCGTACCCCAATCCTTCATAGCAGCAAGAGTTATAAGCCAAGGCCTCCCTAAGAGTTAGCATGAACATCTTGCTGCAAACCTCTCAATTTTGTCGTCGCTTCTGTTGTGGTTAGTTTCTTTTCGAACCTGTCAAAAATTGCCTGCTTCACCTGCTCCCATGTTTTCTTTTTGTCTTCCCCTAAACCTTCAAACCACTCCCAAGCTTCTCCTTTGAGTGCAAGAGTAAATACATGAAGCTTTGCTTCGTCATTCACAATGTGCATACCAAGTGTATGCCACTCAAAGTTCACAATCCATTCCTTCACATCCTCCTTCCGTGTGAACACTGGCTAACTATATGCCATCCCTTTGAAAGTGCTTCTCCCTTGCGTGAGTAATTCTACAAAAGTTGAAGTCTTGCACCTCAACCAAACCACCACTTTTTTTCAAAGAAGCTCAAACTTCACAGCAAAACAGCTTCACCTGGGTGCACAACCAGCAAATTTTCGCTCCCCAGCAGGATCGCCAAAGGATGATGGAGCAAAAGACGTTGTTCGCACACTCACACACCCAGAAAACTCAGCACCACACAAGGAATTTTCTTAAATTCCAACCCACACACACCACCACTCAAGAGCTCAATAAAAACACTACCCACAAGCTCAATTCAAACTCCAAACACCTCGACCTACAAGCCCTTGCCTGCCCGTAGACACTACAAGGTGAGTCGAGTCAATCAACACTTGAAATCACACTTGATGGTGAACAAAATATACAAGAAAAACCATCAAAAACTCAAAAACTCAAAAACTCCAGCAAAAAAATACATCTCTCAAACCATTGCAAAGCCTTCACCAAACTCCACTCTGTTTTACTCTTTGGAGTAGCGCCAACCCTAATGGCACCAATACAGGGTCACACAGTCTTGCAGAAAGCCGCACCTTCTTCCCTCAATTCCTCGCACACACACATCCATGGAAACATAAAAACTTCCATAGACTCTCCCGAGTGCAAAATTGAAGAGATAAATCTCTCATTCACTCCTCCACACACTCGAAAACAGGACGCGAACGCGACGGGACTGCACTAGACCACCTGTAGGAACCCTACCTACTTCCCTACACAGAGAGGTGAAAGTGCCAAGAATTGGATTCAAAAACACTCCCTCAGCTGGAACACTCACGGCACCATGATTGATGTGGAAAATTAAAGTCTTTTCACACCAATTTTTATCATTTTTTGACCTTTTTTTACCAAGTTTTGGCCAGTTTTGACCCCCGACGGGCACTTTTCATGGAAAAAACCCCAAACGGACTCCAAAATTCACCAAATTTTGTACGCTCAATCCTTGATACCCAGATCACTTTGCCACATCCCCACATTCTATTTTTGATAACTTCTAGCGCGGTGCACGTATCACCACAGATCAAGCACCGTAAATAGACATTTACTGCATGTTCCAAACTTCTCGAGCGGGATGAGAGTACCCACACTTGCTGCTTGCATTATTTACATCTAGAAAGCTCAAAAACATTCTCTAGAGCCAAAAGAGGGTACCAAGAACCATATCCAAGGCCCCGATACCCTATTCAGGCATATACATGTGCTCAACTGCTAGCACACGAACTTGACTATTCACAATGTGTACACGTTGCATCTTTTTTAGAACTTGAAACCACTTTTCAAGTCTCCCAAATGCATGTATTTACATCGTTTTATACATATGACCATGCATATAGGCACTACTTTGTACATACCAAAAGTGGTTTATCAACGTCTTTCTAATGTTGTGCCTGTCGCTAATGATTTTACTGCTAATTTTCATGATGGTTATACAAGTGTGCATTTTTCCATTAAACATTCGCAAGAACTTTACACTAAGCATGCTAAAAAGAACCACAAGGCACATTAATTTAAGGAAGGAGATTACGTTATGCTTTGCATTGAAAAACAAAGGATGTAGATAGTAATGTTTTTGTTAAAATTGCTCCTTGTTTTTATGGTCCATTCAAAATTTCTGTTGTGACCAATGATGTTTCATTTTTTTTAGACTTACCTTTACATTGGAACATTCAAAATGCATTTCAAATTAGTCTTTTAAGACTTTTCAGAGGACCCCTAACTACACATTGCCTTTATGAGGATCTACCTTTACTTGTGGACCAACAAGAACAAATCATCCCTACACAAATAGTTGATCACAAGACCATCATCACACGTAGTGGCATGGTTTATAACTACTATCTTTTATCTTTCAAAGGCCACCCTATATAGAATGCCAAGTGGATGCATGAAAAGTTTTTCTACAACTTCCAGACCTTCTCCACACTTTCCATTGCTCATGGTCCAGTTGATTCTCTATTGAGAAACTAAGAAAAGTTGCTATCCCTGGTGGGAGAGATGTTACGAGACTGAGAACCCTCCTGTTGTATGTGGTTAACTACAATTGGGATAGGTGGCATAATGGTTAATTATGTGTTGTCTATTTGATTTTACTAATAGGGAGTTGATGATTATTTGTAGATTGGAATTCTAAAAATTGACAAGGAGGCACTGGCAAATAATAACCCTCTCAGCCATTTTACCTTTGCACAATATTTTAGACTTTTTATTCAATAAGCCATTATGGCTACTTGTAAATAGCTCTAGTGACAACTCACCCTTATGGGACATGCAATAAGTGATGTGCTCCACTCAAGTACAAAAGTGGACTAGATGTAAAAGAGGGGCCTCCAATTTTGGCACCCCAGAAACTCAAATAATATAATAAATACCAAAATCCACAAGAAGGGGTACCGTGGGGTTTGAGGCTAGAATTTTATGCCATTCACTTGCAAGATTCTCTGCTCTTCTCTCTTAGACTATGCAAATCATGATGTGTACCCTCTAATCATGTCTACATCTCTTACAATATCTTACACTATGTCTTTGTCAAATCTATTCTCTTTGTGTGTGTGTGTGTGTGTGTGTGTGAGTGTGTGTGTGTGTGTGTGTGTGTGTGTGTGTGTGTGTGTGTGTGTGTGTGTGTGTGTGTGTACTTGGATTTGGGAGAGAAGGTGACAAGTTGATGGTGATGTTTGTGAGGAATTGTTGAATTGTCTAAGCATTCGGCCTCCCTCTCTTCCAGCATTACTGTCATAGTAACCTTGGGATTCCAATAGTCATTTACAAATCCAATGTAACATATCCTTGCATTTCTTGGGTCGAGTGAAGTGTTACTTGTAAGATTTCTATTTTGAACAAAATTGAGGATTGAAAGTGGTCATTAATGAAGCAAGTTTTCAAGAAGATAATAGCAAAAAAAAATTATTGCATAAATCATAGCTAAACATTCTCCCTTTGTAGTGGTGTACTTCCTTTTCTCATCATTCAATTGGCAACTGGAAAAGTTAATTGGGTAGTCCAAACTGTGTTCTCATGGTTGAGTCATAACACACCCAATACCAAAGTTTGATGCATCAATATGCACATGGAAAATAACATCCCATTTAGGTGCTCTTAAAATTGGGGCACTTGCTATGTCTTTCTTCAATAGTACCATGCTTAGGACCGTATATATGCCAAGTCACGATTTTTTACCCCACAAGTAGGTCCACCCTACCATATAGGGTCCTTTACTAAGTGTTAGGCAGAACCTCAATCATTATTTTTAGCTTTTTAAAGCAACATTCATTATGTATTGCAAGAGGATACATTCTTTTAATGATTAAACAAACCATGTCTATGCAAGACCGTATGTATACATCGACAAAAAACTCTACATTTGAAAGGGAATCACAAAACCAAAGCCACATATACCAAACGGGTGCACTTCTTCATGCTTTTGATTCCTCAATCAATTGAAAGCATTTCCTAAAGGTGAGTAAACCATCAATTCCGTAGACACAACTAGCTCAGTAGAAGTTGCCATTCAAGTAACATTACAGTATATGCATGAGAAATAATACCATAACATCAAATGAATCACACTACACAATACGGACAGTCATCCATAACACTTCCATAAATCACCTGAGCTTGAGTCGGAGCAGCCAACTCCACAATAGCCTTCTTCTCCTTGCCTTTTGCCATATAGCCGACCACTTAACACTACACCCTTGCGGGAAACAACCCTCACAACCCCAATGTACACAAGTACACAAACACTCACAGTACCAATGCTAAGTGAGCATGGAAGCTCACCTTTATAGGGTTGGGAGCCAGTGGCCATATTCCTTTACAGCAGTGAGGCGATCCTAGCATCAAGATGAAGATGATATAGTAGTGCCCCCTATTCAGTGGCCACCTTCTTTCATAGCATTGAGGCGGGCCAAGCTTCAATGGGTAGAAGATACATCATCACCGTCATGTATAGAGAGAGGAAGAGAGAGAGAGGGGGTGGGGGGGGGGGGGGGGGGGGGGGGGGGGGGGGGGGGGGGAGAAAGGGGGAGAAAGAGGGCATTTAGATAGCATAGTAGTGCAGACCCGCTAGGGGGGAACAGTGAAATTATCCAGAATAGGACAGAAAAGACAGAGCTACGCAATCCGCCTCTCCCCATTACCCTAGTTTAGCTACTAAGGGTTAGGTGCCATTTAAGGTACCTCCTAAAAAAGTCACCTACTGAATTTAATACAGTTATTCACCCAAGGTTCCCCAGGCCAATTAATCCCCAGTTAATAATACCATGGGGATAGAAACACTCTACTTCAAGCAATGTGTGTGTGTGTGTGTGTGTGTGTGTGTGTGTGTGTGTGTGTGTGTGTGTGTGTGTGTGTGTGTGTACTTGGATTTGGGAGAGAAGGTGACAAGTTGATCGTGATGTTTGTGAGGAATCCGGTCTCCCCTTCTCCTAGCATTACTGTCATAGTAACCTTGGGCTTCCAATAGTCATTTACAAATCCAATGTAGCATATCCTTGCATTTCTTGGGTCGAGTGAAGTGTTTCTTGCAAGGCTTATATTTTGAACAAGATTGAGGATCGAAAGTGGTCATTAACAAAGCAAGCTTTCAAGAAGATAATAGCAAAATTTCTTTACTGCATAAATCATAGCTAAACCTTATTGCTTGTAGTGATGTACTTCCTTTCATCATCATTCAATTGGAAATTGGAAAATTTAATTGGGTAGTCCAAACTGTGTTCTCATGGTTGAGTCAGAACACACCCAATATCAAAGTTTGATGCATCAATATGCACATGGAAGATAACATCACAGTTAGGTTCTCTTAAAATTGGGGCACTCACTATGGATTTCTTGAATAGTTCATAGGCCTTATCACACTCTTCAGTCTATTTAAATTCAATGAGAATCTTGTATAAGGGACAAGCTATCTCCCCAAAAAATAGAATAAACCATCAATAATAATTGACATGTCCCATGAATCTTTGAACTCCCATATAGTTGGTGGGTGGTGTCAATTCTAAAATTACTTTAATTTTTCCTTTATCAATGGAGATACCATTCTTGGACAATATATGCCCTAAAATAACTCCATGCTTGACCCAAAACTGGCATTTGAAAGGATTCAATGAGATACGATATAACCTGTACTTTTCAAACACCTTTCGTAGACATGATAGATTTTCTTTCCAATAAGAATAAACACAAAGGTTATCTAAAAAGCTTCACAAAACTCCCTTAAATATTCTCTAAAATCAGTGTTTATTAATCTTTGAAGCGTAGAAGTGTCGGGGGATATGTGTTCGAAACGTGAGCTGGGCGTCGGGCGTCGGGCCTCTGGCTGTGAGAGGTGTGAAAGACAAAGAATAGCAGACATTGAAAGCTCTGGAAATGACCGTGATCATCAATTAAATGAACAATGCTTTGAGTACAACTTCTTAGCCAAGGCGGACTATTAACAACACCGTCACTTGGATCATCTGATAACTAGGGGTTTAACCTCCTATTTTACAGGATAAATTGGGCCGTTAACAACATCGGGACTTAGCAAGATGTTTAATCGATCTCTAGCTAATGACGGTGATGTTAATTCTCTCTTGTTGCTTTATCTACTTCAATTGCCCTTTGATTCTGCAAATGTTAATTTTGTTCACTACCTCAATCTTCATGCTTCAATTATTGTCAAACATTCAACAGTTTCTTGCTTTGTGTGTTTTGCACTGCCTTAATTGTCGTTCTCAAGTTTCAACTTTCTCCTGCTCTTCAATTACCATCCGACGCTTTCAAAGCTCCCTCTGCTGCTCTGAATTTCTTTTCTTTCTTGCTCCTCAAGGTCAAGAGAAAGCTTACCTTTGAAGCCTTCAAGATCGAGAGAGAGAATGAGAAAGATCCTCAAGAATCACCCCTCCCTTGCTTACCCTCTCTGATTCCTCCCCTCTATACTTAAGAGAGAGATATTGAGAGCTTCAAACTCCGAGCTTGGGTTGAGAGAGAGAGAGAGAGAGAGAGTCTCCTCCTAGCTTCTCCCCCTTTACCTCCTTGTCTTGCCCCTTTTTTTTTATCTTCCTCCTCCTTGAATACCTTTCCTCCCTTTGTCTCTTTTCTTATGTCCGAGAGCGAGAGAAAGAAAGTGTGACTTCTCCTTGGTCATGCGAATTCCTTCCTTGTCTTGTCCAAGAAAGAGAGAGAGAGAGAGAGAGAGAGAGAGAGAGAGAGAGAGAGAAAGAGAGAGTGTGGGTACTTTTCCTTGCTTAAGCACGAGACTCCCTTCTTCATGCACGAAAGAGAGAGAGATTGTGTTTGCTTTCTTCCCTTGCTCATCTAAGAATGAGAGAGAGAGCGTGTCTTCTTTTTCTTTTGATAGCAAGATCGAGGGAGAGCCTCTCCTTCCTAGCTCAAGCACAGGATCTTGTTCTCTCTTCTTCCCTCTTCAATCACCACAAAACTCTTCATGTCTTCTTCTCGTAAGCCCCTTCTCACGTTCATGCCCTTGGTAGCTTCATCCTCCCATATGAGGCTCCTTTTTCTTCTCTTCCCTGCTTTCCGACTCCTCGCTCCCCTCTTCTCAAGCTTATGTGCGAGAGCAAGACAGAGAGCCTCTCCTTGCTTTCATGCTTAACTCCGAGAGTGAGAGAGAGAGGTGGAGATTACATGCCAGTCTTTTCCCTCCTGCCTCCTTGTCAAATACCCTTTCTCCTCTCTTCGATTCCTCTTTGAGTAAGGGAGAGAGAGAGAGAGAGAGAGAGAGAGAGAGAGAGAGAGAGAGAGAGAGAGAGATAGAGAGAGAGAGAGATCCTCCTCCTTGAGGTCGAGAGCGAGGTCAAGAGAAAGAGAGAGGGATCCTCCTCCTTGAGGTCGAGAGCGAGGTCGATAGCAAGAGATTGCGAGCCCCTTCTTCCTCTCCTCAAGCTCTCCCCGCTTTCCTTTTATGCCTCTCATGCAAAGAGATTGGCAGCCCTCCCTACTACAGCTGGTTGTCTTCCTCTCCCACCACATATCCCTCTACACTCTTAAAATAGGCCCCTTCCCCCCCCCCCCCCCCCCCAAGCAACGATGGTGTCGTCGCTGCTAGGTGGGAAGCAACTTGATGATGTGGCAGTCGACGTACAAAGCTGCTTCAAACCCGTCGAGAGCGAGGCCAAATAATGGCGCCATGATGTGCTAAGAAAATTTCCCTTCTGGTGCGAGCTCAACCAAGTGCTCTCCGGCTCTGCGCAAGTGCTCCTTGCTCTCATCACGCTATCGCTATGCCTACACGCTGTCTCTCCCTTTTTCTCTCCCCCTTCACACAAAATAGGCTTTATTTTCTTCAATGGACGGCCTTACTTAAGCTAATGGGCGGCCTTTATTATATTGGGCAGCCACCTTTTGAGGTTATGGGCAGGCGTAGCCCTTGTAGTGGCCCACATTTGGTTACATGTCGATCAAGGCAATGATAGGCACTCTTTAGCTCTTAACTAACAATATCATCGTGAACTTTGTTTCCCTATCAGTGTATTCGGCCCTCAAGATGCAAGTACAGGTGATTGGATTCACCGAAAGGCATTCCCTTCGCACTCGGTGAAAATAGACCAGAGCTCCTGTCTCATCTGAGTTTTGTTGCCCGTATCAACATCTCGTATAATGCCACATGCCTTTAAGATTCTCCGGAAGGCATCCCCTTTGCACTCAATGAAAATAGCCTAGAGATCCTTACCGCAACCATGTCGGGCATTCCCCACAATCATTGCATTCGAAGAGACGACATTTTGGACACGAAACTCTTCAAAAACCTTATGTGCTTTCGTACAAGCACCACATTTAACATATTTAACTTCCAAAGCAAGTGCATTCATTAGCCGTCTGGCATGCAACTTAATTCAAGCATTGCCAAGTGCGGCATCGGTTTTCGGCATTTCTTGATTGAAACTCAAAATTCCCAGATGGCACACCAACCGAGCGGACGAGACTAGTACGAAACTGGCCCCGGTGAATCTTTAACAGCCGATATCTTGGCAACCGAAACTCCGATCGCTGATCTGAAAAGACCAACGCGCTCCACAAAGTGAGCACTTCAGGCCCATGCATTCATTTTATTTTTTCCCCTCAACTGCAATTGCTCAATCCGGTACAGATCTGCAGTTGACTCAAACTTCAAACTGTCATAACTTCTTCACCGTAGCTCCAATTGACAAGCCGTTAGGACACGCCAGTAGAGCAATTCAAGCACTATAGTTCTAGATCTTAAACTCCCATCTGTGCTAACTTCAAGCATACTCCTTTTTAGCATCATTAAGGCATTTGTTGTCTTTTTAAAGCCGTATCTAGCATACATTAATCATAAAACTTGGCCTGTTACCAAGCTCTCATCACTACTCAATAAATGTGAAGGCTTCAAAGAAGCTTAACTTGCATTTCTTTGCTCTCAATAGGGTATATGAATCCACATTTGATAAGCTTTTGAGTTCTTTCTCTAAACAATATTTTCATACTTAGGACTCATTGGGTAGGGTCTTTGTTGGATTGGCTTAGGAGTGCTAATCATTGGAATTGTATGTTGCACTACGGAAGGTAGAACGCCCTTCATATTTTCTCAGACATATCATGATATGTCTAAGAAAATATATCCTTGAATTCCTTGAGGAGCTCCTTAAGTACAGCTTCCTTGGTATCCGTGTGAGGCCTTGGGCAATGAATACGAGTTTGGACTCCTCACTTGGGTTTGATAACTCTATTTCCTTAACTATCACCGGACAATAATAGACTCCATTACTTCCCTTGGTAGGTGTTCTTTGGGCCTTTGTGTACACAACCTTATGCTCCCTCATGGTGTGATCTTTGAAATTCTCAGGTGCAGGGTGTAAGTTAGTGGGTTCTTGTTAGGTTATGGACTGTGATTTCTCTTCTGCTTCCTTTTCTTGTTGAGCTAACTCTTGATTTTGGCGTCTCCTTACAGTATGACTTAACTTTGGCTTCTCTGCAATCTCTAATTGTGCAATGTCAAAGGGTTGTGGATTGCACCACATGACACTCTGAAGGTATTCACCCTAATTATCTACCAACTTTCAATGAGCATCACATGCCCCCACATAATTGAACCAATCTGCAGTGGATTTCTTTTCATTCATCCGAGCACACACATTTGCTTGATGTCGTTGCCCCTTAAATATTTTACTCCTCTTGTCTATTGTTTTATTATCACCAATCCCTATTGCAAAATCATTGGATGAATCGCTACTCGTGTCTTCTTCTCTCTAGGATAGATTGTCATATAAGGTACTACTAGGTTTCAAACGGTTTGTTTCCATATTTGTGCCAATACTTAGTCCATATTCTCCACCAATCTTAGAGTCAATTTTTCTTCTGATAATATAGACTCCAAATTGTGTGAACTATAGTCTTTTCAGACACTACTAGTTATAACATTAGTGAATTCTACATCTTGTATGTCATCAAAAGTTACACGCATTGCTCCTATCATATTTAAAGGTACGAGTTGTGGCACTTTGTTCCCCTCGGGTGTTACCCAAGTTGTCCCTCTATTTCCCCAAGTGTCTATGGTTGCTACTAGATGGAACCAATCCATGTTGTTAGACTCATCCATTCTAAGTAGAACATCCATATAAGGGGATTTTTCCCCAACATCAATGTTCTTTTTACATGTGTGACGATATTACAATGAGACTGAGTGAATTGTGGTATCAGATTGATGGTCAATTATAAATCTGTTTCCTAGAGGATGCGCTCGATCAGTTAGAAGATCAACTTGAATGACAGAGTCTTGCAACTGTAAGCAGACACGGTGTTTAGACCAATCATGCACCATTTTTGCTTCCCGCATGAAAGGATGTCCTAAGATCATTTTAGATGACATAGGATGCTTAGAAAAATCCATAACAACAATGAAGGTATGCCTTACCTTGTGTCCGAGGATGACCGAGCAAGCAGGGAAGGTGATAAAAGGAACGCTCAACACTGGTTTGCGATTCGGGTATTTTAAGTATCTGTACGGAGATCTATGCACAGAGTATGGCTTGGGTTCAATGCTTACCATGAGAAGAGTTCACCTTTTAAGGCTAAGCAAAATTCTAAACTTCCAGAGCAGAGATGCAACCTTAGCATTTTTATGCAGACATTGCACCATACTACATCCCTAACCCTCTAGGATCTAGTGAAGGTAGCCTAACATTCTTTGATGTTAGCCAAAACAAGCTTACAGGCACTATTCCAGAGGACTATGGTAGCCTTGATCTTGAGATCTTCTAGCATCGTAATAGGTTTAACGATAGTACCATTGGCCATCTTTACCACTATGTTGGTGGTCCCAAGGTGAGGTCTTCCCATAGATCCCAATAATTTTTAGTTACAATGATGACCCCAGTTCCACCATCAAAGATTCCCCTCATAGTTAATCCTTTAGTAGTGATTCCAAGGACCTTAATCTTGAGATCTTCTAGCCTCCTAATAGGTTTAATGATAGTCCCATTGGCCATCTTACCACTATGTTGGTGGTCCCAAGGTGAGGTCTTCCCATAGATCCCAACAATTTTTAGCTACAATGATGACCCCAAAACCACCATCAAAGATTCCCTTCACAATTAATCCTTTAGTAGTGATTGGTAGGGTTGTGTTGGGTTCATTGCTTTCTAAGTATTGTCCCAATTGTCAAGATTTAGAAAAGGAGAGAGCTTGAGCTCTTGCACGCACACAGGCAAAAGATTGTACTTATTCTTCTTCACGAACTCAAGATAAGAGGTCTACAAAACATAAGGGAAAATACAACATAAAAGGGAAACTAGTACAAAGTTCTAGTATGAACTGCTAGTGAGTGAGGTGAGTAGGCAAGTGTGCCATAACTCTAGTAGGTAGACCAGCTCGGTGTATTCCATTTGTAGTATCACTGGCAAAGATATGCGTATCCACCAAGGTGCACCAGTGATGATGACTGTCAGTGATAGTCATCCAGGAGTCGTACATGTTGAGCTTGACATCTCAACACTCCCCTCAAGCTCAATGCCATCTCTTGTATGCCAAGCATTGCTCAAAATTGTTGTAGCTTTGCCACTCCTCCAAGGGCCTTCGTGAAGATATTTGTAACATGCTCATCCGTCTCCACGTACTCTAGGTTGATGTCGCCCACTAAGACCCTCTCTTTGATGAAGTGGTAGTGCACCTCAATGTGCTTTGTCCTGGCATGTAGCATTGGTTTTTGTGCCAACTATATGCTGCTGAGGTTTTCATAATAAATGGCAACGGGCCTCTATACATGTACTCCAAGTTCGTGGAGTAGCAATCCAAGCCATGCTACCTCACATGCCGCCATTGCAGCACCCTTGTACTCTGCCTTTGTACCAAAAGAGCAACCGTGCGTTTCTTCTTGCTGCTCCAAGTGATAGTAACACTCCCAAGTGGGAACATAAATTTGTTGGTAGACCTGCGATCGTATGTACTACCAGCCCAATTTGCATCCATGTAGCCATAGAGCTGCACCTCCACATCAGTCCTATAAAAGAGTGTGTAATCCAAAGTAGCACTCACATATCGCAAAGTATGCCTCATTGCATCCAAATGTGGTTTCCTGGGAAGCTTCATAAACTGACTCACCCATCCAATTGTGTAGCTCAAGTCTGGACGTGAGATAGTCAAGTAGATCAAGCTACCCAAAATCTTCTTGTACATGGTAGCATTATCAAGCACTTGACTTACATCATTCCTCAACTTCAAATTTTGAACTAAGGGCATTGCAATTGGCTTACAATCATCCATACCATACTTTTTAAACATATCCAAAGCATAATGCCATTGTGGTCATTGCAATTGGCTTACAATCAGCCATACTGTACTTTTTCAACATATCCAAAGCATATTGCCTTTGTGACATCCATACACCTTCTTCTATGAGAATAATTTCAATGCCCAAGAAACATTGTAATCCTTCCAAGTCTTTCATATCAAAATCCTGCATAAGTAGAGCATGCACGCCCTCTACTTCAACCACATTATCACCTCCAACAATCAAATCATCCACATAGATATATATTATCACAATTCTTGCCTCATTCTTTTGCACATAAAATGAATGGTCTCCATTAGACGTCTCAAAGCCCAATGAAATGAGGAATGCCACAATCCTCTCATACCAAGTTCTAGGTGCTTGCTTCAGCCCATACAATACTTTCTTTAACCTACATACAAGGTCAGGTAGCCTCATATTTGCATAACCTTGTGGATGTTCCATATACACAATTTCCTCCAAGTCTCCATTAAAAAATGCATTCTTTACATCCATTTGTTTCAGCACTCATTTTAATGCGGAAGCCACTGCAATAAACACATGAACGGTAGCCATCTTAGCTACGCAACTGAATGTCTCCTCATAATCAATACCATAAGTTTGTGCATAACCTTTTGCCACAAGTCTAGCCTTGTACCTGCTTACACTACCATCAGCATTATGCTTTATTTTGTAAACCCACTTACATGCAATTGCCTTCTTATCCTTTGGTAATGGCACCAATTCCCATGTTCCATTTCCATCAAGTGAAGCCATCTCTTCATCCATAGCTTACCGCCATTTTTCATCCTTCACAGCATCCTCAAAACATAAGGCTTCTACTTCCTCTGTAATCTTCGCCATAAATGCACAATGACGAGCCACATAGCTATCATAAGTCAATATCTGCATAGGATTTCTTGCTCTTTTTTATCTGCGTGGTCCAAGATCACTTATAGGTGCCCTATTCCCTTCTTGCATTCTTCTTGCACTCGGAGTCTTCACAGAGGGTATGCCAAACTCCTAATCCAAACTCTACTCAGAACCACTACTATCACCATCATCATAACCAGCACTCAAATTTGGCAACTTAGGAGCATCATCAACTTTTTCCTTTCCTTTCCTTGATACATTCAAGGAATTTGCAGAATTCGCTCTCTCACATAACCTGCCACTCCATGGATTCTTGCCATCATGGCTTGCATTAGAGGACCCTTGCAACCCACTCAAACTTGTGACTATGCACCTGTATTTTGTACAGCCACATTCTCTCTTACATAAGCCCCCAAATCATCTTTTACATTAGCATGCCAGCTTTCCATTTTGTCAAAAACAACACATCCTTCCGCACTTTCACTTTACCCGTGATAAGATTATAGTATTTTTACCATTTTTGCTCAAGGGAACATCCAATAAACACGCATTTTTTAGCTTTTGGATCAAGCTTACTTCTTAGCTCATCCTGCACATGCACATAAGCAATACATCCAAAAACTTTAAAATCTGATACATCTGGTTTTTCACTACTGAACCTTTCTTCGGGTGTCATTAGTGTAGTAGTAGGGGTCATGTTCATAATGTTGACACCTATAGCAACAGCCTCAGCTCGGTAACAATGAGCATGTTCTTCTCATTCATCAATGCTCTAGCCACTCCTACAATGTGCCTAATCTTCCGCTAAGAAACACCATTTTGCTGCGGAGTATACCTGCATGAAAATTGCCTCTAAACTTTCCATGCTTCTTCAAAAAACCATTAATTTCATTGGAGAAGTATTCTCCCCCTCCATTTGACCTCAAGCACTTTACATGTTTCCGAGTTTGTTTTTCAACCACAACTTTGAAATTATGAAAATGCAATTTTGAAAATTATGAAAATGCATAAACACCTCACTTTTTTGCTTCATGATCGATCCATACCTTCCTCGTATGGTTGTCAATGAAACTCAAGTAGTACAAACATCCACCCATAGATGCAGTCTTTGTTGGACCCCATACATCTGTGTGCACTAAATCCAATGCATTCCTGCTCACATGCTTATCATGAGGAAAGGATTCTTTTGCCTCCTTTCCAAGTTGACAAGCGTCACACACTTTCTGCATTTCAACAACTCAAAACATCGGTAAACATGTAACCATCTCTTTAGTCTGCATCATTTTCAGCCTCTAAAAATTTACATGAACAATACATTTGTGTCAAATCTCTATATCTGGAACGACACCTGCACCTCGTGAAAACATGGTAGCATTCACCTTGGGCACATTTATATCCAAAGTGAACATTTTCTCTACTTTCTTTTCTTACACTTTAAAGGACACGGGTCCTATGGGCAAGGCCACCGGCATGGCCGAATAGTGTGTATGCTAGGGGAGGCTAAAAGTTAGCATGGTTGGGTGGTGACTAGCACATGGCATTACTCCCCTCCTTTTAGTGAAATCTCTATATCTGGAATAATAACTGCACCTCGTGCAAACATGGCAGCATTCACCTTAGGCACATTTATATCCAAAGTGAACATTTCGTCCACTTTTAGCATTAGTTGGCTGACTACCTCGCCCAAGGTTCCATTAGACCTAGCACTTCGCCTTGGGCATCGTCAATTCTATTGGTAAAAAAGAAAGATGGTATTGTGCACATGTGCATATATTATCGCGGATTATCTCCATAACCATCAAGAATAAGTATCCTCTTTCTCAAGTGGATGAGTTGTTTGATCAACTCCAAGGGACAAGATACTATAAAAAGATAGATCTTTGTTCAGGATACAACCAAGTGTGTATCCTTTTGAAAGATATCTCTAAGATTGCCTTTAGAACACGGTTTAGGTATTTTGAGTTTTTTGTTATGCCTTTTGGTTTAACCAATGCTCCATCTATATTTATGACACTCATGGATAGTGTCGTACATCCCTATCTTGGAAAATTTGATGTGGTTTTCGCTAATGACATTCTCATTTATAGTAAGGCTGAAGATGAACACATAGAGCACTTACGATTGGTGTTTGAACATCTATAAACTCACACCCTGTATGCTAAGCCAAGCAAGTGTGATTTCTTTAAAATAGAGATACATTACCTCGATCATGTGATCTCTTATTCTGGCATCAAGATGGACACTGACAAGGTTATTGGGCCAGTCTTTGATGGCCACATCCCAACACGGTTGAGGAGCTTCAAATTTTCTTAGGCATGATTGGATTTTATCGACAATATATCTGTAATTACGCCAAAATCGTTGTTCCTATGAGGATCAGCTTAAAGAAAAAGATAAGACCTTTTCTGGGGAAGAAGCCCAACAACACAGTTTTGAATAGCTCGAGGTAGTTGTAGCCAGTGTTCCCATCCTAGAAATTGTTGACCACTTAAGCCGTTTGTGGTAGAGACTTATGCTAGTGATAAAGCAATTGGTATGGTACTTCTCCAGGAGGGAAGACCTATATAGCCTTTGAAAGTAGAAAGTTGGATAGAGCTCAATAGAATTATTTTGTCTATGAGAGGGAACTTTATGCCATAGTTCACACCTTACGAAAGTGGCAACACTATTTATATAGTGCCAAGTTTGAAGTGGTTTTTGATCATGGGATATAAAATGGTTTACTACTCAAATGGACTTGAAGGGTCGTAAAGCTAGATGAGCGGAGATCCTTCAAGATTATGATTGTAAGCTACGATATTGCGAGGGGTGATATAATGTAGTAGCGGATACACTAAGTCAGATGCCTCAGATTAATTCACTTGCTTTCACAAAAATAAAAAGTATATTTTTGGAGTCATTACATGGCAAGTGTGCACAAGATCAATCGTATGCTAAAGTGTGGAGTGAATTTGTACAAAGGGATCGCTCAAACTCACATGTCTCTGCACGGCCAGATTAACATGTTTTTGTACGTGCAGATAAAAACTCCAACACACAGAGCTCCTCTCTTACTCAGGAAGAGCTTAAGCAATGGAAGATTTTTTCTTATTGACAATGGCTACTTCCTCCACAAGGGTAGAGTATGTGTGCCAAAGGACTCAAACACTATGCACCAAATATTATTTGAGTGTCATAGTAGTCCAAGTGTTGGTCATCCAAGTATTCGTAAGACGTATGCCTTAGTTCAACAACAATTTTATTGACTAGGCTTACATCATGATGTTCAAGAGTGCGTACTAAACTGTCAAAAGTGCCAAGTTAATAAGGCATAGCACCTCAAGGTAGGTGGCCTTTTACATCCTTTAGAGATTCATCAAAGTAAGTCACGGGAGAGTATCTCTAAGGATTTTGTAGTAGGACTACCTAATACAAATCATGGCCATGATGCCATATGGGTAATTGTAGACCGTCTCACAAATATGTGTCGATTCATTCCCACTAAGACTATAGTTAAGACATCAAAATTAGCATGGCTATTTATAAAGCTTTTATATAGATTCTATGGTCCTCCAGCTAGTATCATTAGTGACAGAGATCGAAAGTTCAATAATCACTTCTGGAAATCTGTGTTCCAAAAGTTGAAAACTACACTTAATCTTAGTACGGTTGATCATCCAGAAACAGATGATCAAATCGAGAGGGTTAATCAAGTGCTAGAGGATATGCTACGAGCGTACATTAGCAAGAGGCAAACCAATTGGAAAGACTACTTGCGTATATTGGAATTTTCTTATAATAGTTCAAAGCATGTGACTACAAGGTTTAGTCCATTTATGCTTTTATATGGTTTTCAACCTAGATCACCCGTAACGGTGGGGTTGGCTACAGAGAAGATACAACAAGTGAAGGATTTTCTCCAAGACCATTTTGATATGCTTTGAGTTTCTTGACGGAATGTTAAGCAAGCTCAAGATCGATATAAGAACTACACAGATGAGCATCACCATCTTGCTACTTTCCAAGAAGGAGACAAGGTTCTCCTCAAGGTATCACCTACATCCATTCAAACAAGACAACAGATACGTTAGCCTTGGATGTGTTTTACAAGAGAACTTTTAGTCATGGTCTCCTACACAAGGGTTATGTAGTCCAATTGTAAATTTAAGGAATTGGATAGTAGTGGCAAAGAAGCCAGTTGGTGAAGCAAACCCATGTTTAAAGGTTGGTTCAATTTTTAAGAAGTTGGGATATACATGATTAATTTATTTTGAGAATAATCTATTGCTGAGGCTTAATAAGTCATCCATATATCTGTAAGTATGATCAAAAAGTGAAAGTTTACGATAGTTACTTTTGTCACTCATGGTTTTGAGAAACCATTTGTATTCAAAGAAGACTAAGCATAGATTACACATTAGATGTGAGCAGGAAAATCCCATGGGAGTGCCCTGGCTTTTATTAAAGCACTGTCCTCCAAAGAGAATGGTACAGTTATCAAGTACCCAAGATATCCATCTAGGTTTTCGCGAGAGCGGTATGTAGAAGAAACCATTATTCCTAGCATTCAAGCTTAATCATCTGAGATAGAACATCTTCCAGTCCTAATTCACCTTCCAAAGGTATATTCTCATAGCAGTAATATCAGTTGTGAAGAGATGAAAAATATGTTTAGGGAGGTGTAGAGTAACCTTAGTGGCATTTTTTACCAACCAGAACGGGTTATAGTGTATTCGTAAAAAGTTAGAGTAGATTTTTCGTTTAGAGGCACGGATATTTTCAAATTTTGAAAGAAAAAGGATAGAGGGTGATATCTTTGGTAATGTTAGAAAAAATACTATTTGAGGCATCAGATATCCATTCAAACTTATGCTTGTGTAATTTATAGGTAGGAATAAGTACTAGAAGTTTGGTATCTTGAATAAAATACCCCATATTTTCTAGATGTTTTGAAATATTATAGGTGACCTCATAAGGGGATGTATTAAGTGGTATGAATTTCTTCTTAGAAATCCTAGAGTGAGCTACATTCCAAGCCAAATATTTTCAAATTTTGAAAGAAAAAGGTCAAGGCAGAGGGTGATATCTTTGGTAATGTTAGAAAAAATATTATTTGAGGCATCAGATATCCATCTATACTTATGCTTGTGTGATTTATAGGTGGGAATAAGTACTAGAAGCTTGGTATCTTGAATAAAATGCCCCATATTTTCTAGATGTTTTGAAATATTATAGGTGACCTCATAAGGGGATGTATTAAGTGGTGTGAATTGCTTCCCGGAAATGCTAGAGTGAGCTGCATTCCAAGCCAAGTTTTTTGCAAATAAGAGTGGGACAATTGGAGCTTTTATCAAGTCCTATAATAAACCAGTCTTGTGAAAGTTTTTGAAAATCAACAGCTAGTTGTGGTGTGATCCAAGAGCTTTCAGTAGACAGCCATTGAAAAGGTATATGGGAGATCTTCTAAAAGAAGCATTTTTCAACCAATTTAACTAAGTCCAATAGAACTATCTTCTCCAGTTAGAGAGTATTGACAAGGTCAATTAAACAACTAAGCAAAGCTGTTAAAGCTAGGTATGGGTTTTTAGGAAAAGTGGGTATGTGATTAAGTCCCTTAGCAAGGATTTTTTGGATTGTGGTATTTTCAATGAGATCCAGATTACAAGTGCACACTTGTAAGCCATTGTTACCATATACATGTGGTAGTGATGTGTGTGAACACACTTAGGACCGTTGGGGCATTTTTTCCCTCCCTAGGAGGTCTTTTCCCCCATGCATTGTATATACGCCCATTCATTCTAGTGCTATCTATCTTTCCATTGCACACTAAGTAATATACTCTCTATTGTGTGCCTTGATCTTCCTTCATCTTCTCCAAGTTATGTGTGTTTTCCTGCAATCCTAATTCCAACAATTGGTATCAGAGCAGGTTGCATCCTCCCGGGCTTAGTTGCCAACATCACCAGCACATGCCTGCTCACTTTCTCTGATTTCAGTGAGCTTTGGAAAGCATTCACAAGTTGACAAATAAATCAGGAAGCTTCATAGAGCTCAGTCTGCTCAGATTTTTGATTCGAGCTCCATTACGCCTCCGTTTTCACTACAGGCAGTACTGCACGTGCTATTTTGTCATTTTGTGTAGAGCTTCTATCAGTGCTGTTTTTTGCATAAGAGGTCCCTTACAGTCTTCTATGGTTTGTGTTATATAGCACGTGTTGTTCCCGCTTTGTTTCTCCTTTTTTTGGACAGTTTTCACATCAGGTGCAACATTTACCATGGCTGCCAAACAACGCATATGTGTTCAAGATGTTTGTTGTTTGCTGAGGAAATATTAGATGGGGACAATTACCTATGTGGTCTTAAATGATTCAACATTTTCTTGTGTCAAAGGGCATCTGGAGTATTGTGCAAGGCATTGATGCACGTCCTGGTTCTGAGGATGTAGGCGATGTTGAGGATGTTGCAGGTCTTGCTGCAAGGATTGCTGCTATTAGAGTTGTTTTGCATAGGGCATAACAAGCTCATTAGGATGTAAAGGATGCACAAGTTCATGTGTTGATTGTGTTGTCTGTGAAGCACACCATTATTCCTCACATTAGTTTAGTGAAATCTGCAAAACAAGCTTGGGATATTCTGGCTGGTCTTTATGCAAGCCGCAATGAGGCAAAAATTGCATTGCTGCATAAAGAGCTGGAGTCGAAGATTATGCATGAGGAAGATGATATGGACACTTTCCTTGCTGGTGTCAAGGATATCAATGAGCAACTTATTCTGCAGGTGAATTCATTTCAAACAGTTCCCTTGTGCAAATTGTTCTTGATGCCTTGCCAGACTCTTACCAAACTTTTGCTAGTACTTGGAGACTCATGACCCAAGGAAATCCTTAAGTTGTCAAGTTTGATGCATTTTGCACATTGTTGTTATTGCAAGAGTCACTTTCCACAAAAAACAGGATTAGACAGCATGCAATTGAACAGGCTTTTATTGCTGCTCAAAGAAAGGGTGGTAATATCAATGCAGTCACTTCTTATGGTTCTTCTACGAGTGGAAAATCACCCGTTCCTAATGCTTCTATTGGCAGCAATTCGTTTGGAAATTCTGGTGATAAGGGCAAAAAGAAGATGAGTTGCCATTATTGTAAAGCTAATGATCACTTGATCAAGCAGTGTCCTGAGTTGAAGGCCAACGAGGCTAAGAAGAAAGAGGGTGGTTCTACTACAAATGCTAGTTCCACTACAAATGCAGCTATTGTTGAGTCTTCTGTGAAAGGAGACTGTGATGCAAATGTTGATGCAGAATGGTCTTTTAGTGCAGTGTACCTATAATCCTACTATCCATGATGCATGCATGTCAATTGCTACAGATTTACATGTGTGGTATTTTGACATTGGTGCTACAAAGCACATTACCTCACATCATGATTTGTTTACCTCTCTTGAGTTTGTCCCTCATGGGAATTCAGCCACTTGCGCCAACAATGCCTCTTATCCAGTTCAGGGAGTTGGAAAGATTGTGCTTACTACTGCAAATGGCGGTTCTTTCACTCTTATTGATACACTTTATGTATCTGGGATCAAGAAGAATATTTTGTATGTATCTGTACTTGCTAGACTTGGTCTTGTAGTCAAATTTGTGTATGACAGATGTACTGTACATGATCTCAATTTCAATGATGAAATTGTTGCATCTGGCATTTTATGTCATGGGCTGTATAAGCTCACTTTGTATGACAAGTGTAGAAAGAATTTTGCAAATGCAGTTGTGGATTCAAAGGCTATTTCAAATGCAAGATTTTGGCATGCACGTTTTGATCATCTGAATTTTGCTAGTTTGCTGCATTTGCAGAAATCTGATATGGTTGCTTCTTTGCCACCTCTTGAAGCACTTGTCAAACATGTTTGTGAAGGCTGTGTTTTGGGTAACATGTAGCTTTTTTAGTTTCTAGAGGATGGTTCAAATAGGGCCACATGCAGGTTGCAGCTTGTGCATAGTGATGTTTGTCGGCCCATGCAAACTCCCTCCTCGGGAAATCACCTTTACTTCATGACTTTTATTGATGATTACTCCAAGCATGCATGGGTATTTCTACTTAAAGCAAAGTCTGAAGTATTTATGTGCTTCAAACAATTTTTGGCTATGGCTGAAAATGTCTCGAAATGTACTCTGGGCACCCTCCGTTCCGATCAAGAGGGAGAGTATATGTCTCATGAATTTAATGCATTTCTAGCTAGTTTGTGGGATAAAACACCAATGAACAGTGTCTTATACGCCTCAGCAAAATGGTGTTGCTGAGAGGAAAAACAGGTCGCTTACGAAAATGGCACGATGTATGGTCAAAAGTCAAGCTTTGTTGCATTGTTTTTGGCTTGAGGCCATCATGTGTGACACTTATGTACTAAACAGGTGTCCTATGAAAGCTTTGCAATCTATTACTCCATATGAAGCATGGCATGATAGAAAGCCTTCTATTGAGCACATGTGTGTTTTTGGTTGTTTGGCATATGCTTTGATGCCACAAACATAGCGTAGAAAATTGGATGATAAGGCTGTCATATGTATTTTTGTTGGTTATATTGCTGAAAGAAAAGGTTACACATTGTATCATCCACAAACAAAGCGTATTCTGGTTTCAGGGGATGTTGTGTTTGTGAAAGATTCTGTTCAGCCCTTGCTGTCATGTACTAGAGACAATAGTGGAAGCTCACAAGACATTTATGACACTTTGTTGCCTCTTTTCAGTGGTGGAAGTACGAATGTAAATTCCCATGAGGCAAATGTACATCCTATGAAGGTTTCTGAAAATGCTACAGATGAGCCTATTACTGATGTAGATGTACATGATGTACTTGATGAGGAAGGGCTCAAAATGAGCAGGCTAGAGGTATGACAAATGGCTGGTGCATACATTGCGTGACAGTAAATTGGATGCACCTTTGTCTAGTCGCACTCGTTCCGGCACTTGCCATGCATCTTATGCATCAGATTGTTATGCTTTGGTTGTGTCTAGCTTACATGATGTTGAAGAACCTCTGTCTTTTGATGAAGTACAGAATTCAAAAAATTGGATGGCTGCCATGCAATCAGAATATGATGCACTTATAGAAAATGACACATGGACTATATGTGATTTTCATCCTGGAAAAAAGGCGACCGGTTTAGTAAACAAGCTCATTTTATACCTGTCAAAAAGACTATCAAAGCCCATCAAATGGCAACCCTCTTCATTTCACAAATCTTCAAGTACCATGGCTTGCCAATGTCCATAGTGTCGGATAGAGATCCTAGAATGACCAGAAATTTTTGGAAGGGTCTCCTTGAGAATTTAGGGACAATTCAAAATTTCTCTTCAGCCTATCACCCGCAAACGGATGGCCAAAGTGAAATAGCTAACCTAACAATTCTTGATCTACTAAAAGCCTATGTAACGGAAGTAGATCAAAGGTCCCAATGGGAGAAGTACTTACCCTTAGTGGAGTATGCCCACAATAACACTGTACATACTTCCATAAGAAAAGCACCTTTCGAGGTACTTGAGGGAAGACCAAAAAGTCCCCTGCTACTTAAGGTACACGGGAAGATCTTCGTTGCAGATGAGTATAACCGAGACCTACAAGAATCTTTCCAAAAGATTATGGATGCTATCTCTCTCTCACAGCAAAGGCAAAAGGCTACTATTGATAAGCACAGAAGAGCCCAAGCCTTTAAAGAAAATGATTGGGTCTTACTTAAATTTCCCAAGAATCGATTAAGGCACACGACGGGCAAGAATCCTACGAGACATCAAAAGTACTATGGTAAGTTAGCAAAAAGGTACTATGGTCCCTTCCAGATTCTTAGACCGCTCAATGAGATGGCCTATCAACTCAAGTTTCCCAGCCGTTGGCTCATACACAATGCTTTTCATGTGAGCCTACTAAATCCTTATAAAGGAGATCCACCTCAAGAACCAACTATTGAAGACCCACCGGAGATCAAGGACCAAGAAGAGGTGTTGCAGCCCGATTCCATTCTCTGACATGAAGAAAAAGTATTAAGAGGTGGTAAAATTATCCGATGGTATCTTATTAAGTTTAAAAATTATCCTTTTGAAGATGCTAGATGGATGCAAGGCATACAATTAAAGGATAACCTAAACCTTGTCAATGCTTACAATGCTTCCCTAGAGTAAGCAAATGTACAAATGTTTAAAATGAACAAAGTTTTTGTCTTATAAGACTCTCTTTATCTTGATTGTGCACAAATGTGAAGTAGTATGCATGCTTAGAATCAAGTTTGCGGAGACGACGTCTCCCAAACACCAAGTAGATCTTGTCAATTTACAATGGAAGATTGATAGGACTAATGTGCAGACATGCTTGTGGCATCTTTAGGCTCTCAAGCACCAAATGGATTAGTCATCCATCCTGGAATGATGTCGTAGTGTAAGATAGGGATCCTCTACCCACGCTAGAAAAAGGACTAATGAATAGGCTTTATCTTCTCTACTCCATAGTCGAGGACGACTATGATTTCAAGAGAGAGTTAATGTCATAATAACTAATATCTGATTCTCCTAAATGATTTTCTCATGTTAAACTGATCATTTAATATGGGTAAGTGCCAGGGGAGGAAAAGCTAGAATATTGGTTAAGTTGGCAGACCGGCCACAGTAGGGATCCAAAGGGGGGGGCATCTACAAAAGAGCAATGTGAAACAATGGGCTTTAAAGACCCTAAGGTTCAGCCCATTAAGACTTCCAAAATGCTAAGGTTCCAAAAATCAAAGGTTGTGTCCAATGGTCAAGTTTAGTAAAATTGAATGCTTTGTGAGTGTGCCAAAAAAGTCTTCAAGGCTCCTATATAGGAGGGGGTGAGCCCTGTAAGTAGGGGATGAGAGAGAAACACACACACACTCATAGGCTCCCTTTACACAAAGGGAATGAGGGACACATGTCAACTCCCTAGGCCAATTGCCCACAAGGTGCACTCAAGTCCTATTGGATGGCCATGGAGGTGGACCAATGAGAATTAGGTTAGAGTAAATCTAGGTTACTTCATTTACAAACACTTAATAAAAGAACCAATAAGAATTAAGCTCTCTAGAAGACTATTGGACAGTCTCCCAAGGGGTCCAATGAGCATTCAACATCCCAATGGCTTGCCTGATTCTTATTGGCCAGAAAACAAAGGGGTACAACGAGAGAGTTTAGTTGCATTAATTAATTACCCTAAAGCTCTCACAAAAGGGGAAAGGGGGACAGATGTCAGAAGGCTATCACTTACGCTTCTTAAATCCTATTGGCTAAGCCTAGAGAGGTCCAATGAGGTGTCAGCAAGAATAATTAGCAAGAGGGGTCAACCAAGAGAGAGAGGGGGCTGATTTTTCAAGGGCATTATTCCACACACGCTCACACAAGCTCTTGTGTGAAGCAAGAAGACTCTCTCTCTCTCCTTCTCAAGCTTTAATGGAAAGCTTATCATCTACTCCAAGCTTGGAGAAGGGAGACCTACACCAACAACTCTTGGATTTGTGATGCAAATCCAACCAAGAGCCAGGCTTCAATGCATGCTCATCTCCTCTACCATGCTAATTACTAAGCCATGCTATGCTAATATGAGTGATTATGTCAGGAGATATACATCTTTCTTGTAAGACTACTCCTTCTTCCTCTCAATCTACTATCATACCCCGCTAGCTCTCACCATCTTTGAAGGTGGGTGAGGTCTTGGGTCTGAGACCGTGAGGGAATTGATGTTGTGTTTTATAAGTGTTTTTCTTAGTGCTTGAAGCTTCCATCTTCATTGCACTAGCTAGTTATTGAAGGAACACAAAGAATTGTATTGTAAAATGTCTCCCTTGATGGGGAAAATCTATCATACAAATCCTTTTGAAGGGGGGACCGCCGGCTCCATGTAAATCCGGTCCTCAACTATTGTCAATAGCTTAATTTCTCTCTCTTTTGAAGTATTGTTCATGCCTATCTAGCTAGGTGTTATGCTTTTTGTTGCTCTCTCCACCTAAGCACTCTTGTTATGCTCATTAGGAATCTATTCTAATGAAATTCTCACTATGTTCATGCTATTTTTCGCTACACACAAGTTACTAGGCCATTAAATGTTACATTAATATCAGAGCACAAGATTTCTCTTTTTTTGCTCAAGAAGGGAGGTCCTCAAGCTAGCTGTAAATGCTTGTTATTATTAATTGCAATCGAATAAGTAGAATAGGGATTTTTTAGCCTTGTAGTGCGTCTGCCTTCATGCAGATCACGGGGCATCACCGTCGAGAGCTATGGTCTTAATAGTAGAGTCCTACGGGGCTTGCCTATGGGTTAACCACTATTGAGCTATTAGAAGCTTGACAGGAGCTTGTGTTGTCTTTGTGTTGAAAGACCCTCTCTTTTATTCCTTTCAATTTATGGTATTCAAGCCATGGGTACAGTAGCTTGAGTGCTTTTCTAAAGGGGTAAAGAGGAGTAGCAACTAGGGCTTGAAGTGCCAAAGTATACCTAAAAAAGTTTACACCTAAAAGCTGTTAGAATGGCTGACAATAGTAAAGAGAGTGAAATTATTGTTGATAGCTTTGATTTTGCTAATGAGCAGGCTACTAAGGATGCCCCTATGCTTGTTAACTACCTTGTTCCTAGGCTTCAACAAGCCATGGGAAATCCATCCCTCCAAAGTGAAGTGCAACGGCAGCTTCATGCTCATGGGATTCTCCAAACTCCCCACCATGACAAGAGAGTACCTAGGAAGCCTCCTTGCGAGACTCCCAAAAGAGGCCTCTCTCCAATCCGGGAAGAAGCAGAGGATCCATATGAAGGGCTCAAAATTTTGCTTCTTGATGATGCATCTCCTTCTCAAAGGAGAACTCAAGAGCCCCCACCAAAGGAATGAGAAATAAGTGAGTCTCCTGCCACCTCGATGGAGATGGCTCCCTGAAGACGGTGGGCAAAATGCTCTCCATCACCTCCTAAATGGAGAAGACCATCACACACTTCTCCACACCATAATTCAAAGAGGGATGACAAAAACCAAGAGAAGAAAAAGGCAAGAAAGAGGTCACCCTCTTCTCCATCTTCTTCATCCTCTTCCTCTTATGAAGAAAGTGATGGTGCAGACAAAGAGGATCAAGGCAAGAAAAAGGTGAGAAAGAGGTCACCCTCTTCTCCAACTTCCTCAAATTCTTCATCTTCTGAAGAAAGCGATGGTGTAACTTTTGAATTATCAAAAAGAAGAGGCCATAGGAAATCCTATGCCACGTGGAAGAGGTCGTCCAAGATCAAGAAGTTCAAAGAGGGAGGAAAGCATCTCTTTTCTTACCTACGATGGCACCTTTGGTGCTACAGACAAAGTCTTGGCCTTTATCCAACAATTCAATGTGGCATTTGGAGATGAGGGTTTCACGGAGTCCTCTAAGCTACACCATGTAGCTATGCACTTTCAAAAGTCCGTCAGGCAATGGTGGTCTAGCCTACAGGCCAACGGTGAAGCCCCGCAAACATGGAAAGCTTTAAGAGCTTCCATCATGAAGCAGTTTTTGGCCACCGATGCCAACGACAAAGTACTCACCGAATGGCGAATCTTGAAGCTCTCTCCCTATGAATCCATGCATAAATATGTAGACAAGTTTTGGGACTTACATCTCAAAGCCACTGTCTTCAAAAAGATGGATTTTGGAGAGCAAAAACAACAATTTTGTGCGGGCTTAATTGAAGAAATAACGGAGTATGTCACCTCCCAAAGGCCACGCACCATATATGTGGTTATACACCAACTAAGGTATGCTATGCTAATATGAGAGATTATGTGAGGAGATATACATCTTTCTCGTAAGACTACTCCTTCTTCCTCTCAATCTACTCTCATACCCCGCTAGCTCTCACCATCTTCGAAGGTGTGTGAGGTCTCGGGTCTGAGACCGTGAGGGAATTGACGTTGTGTTTTATAAGTGTTTTGCTTAGGGCTTGAAGATTCCATCTTTATTGCACTAGCTAGTTATTGAAGGAACACAAAGAATTGTATTGTAAAATGTCTCCCTTGATGGGGGAAACCTATAATACAAAGCCTTTTGGAGGGGGGACCGCCGGCTCCATGTAAATCTGGTCCTCAACTATTGTCAATAGCTTAATTTCTCTCTCTTTTGAAGTATTGTTCATGCCTATCTAACTAGGTGTTATGCTTTTTGTTGCTCTCTCCACCCAAGCACTCTTGTTATGCTCATTAGGAATCTATTGTAATGAAATGCTCACTATGTTCATTCTATTTTCCGCTACACACAAGTTACTAGGCCATTAAATGTTACAATGTATATCATGGTTGAGCAAGAAGAAACTTATTGTGGCCACTTTGAGTTGTGGGGATGAGTACAGGGAAGTCTTCACAACTACGGTTAAGTGTGTATGGCTCAGACGCCTTATGGCTGATTTGGGTGTTGGATAGGACACTACCAACACTATCTACACTGACAGTTAGAGCGCATTGGCAGTTGCAAGGAACCCAGTCTTTCATGCTTGCACAAAGCACATTGAGGTGCATTACAACTATGTCAAGGATAGGCTCTCAGCAGGAGAGATCAGCTTGGCTTGTTCCAACATAGGACAACCTTGCACGTCTTTTCACAAAGGCATTGTCTCGTGAGAAGTTTGAAGCTTTCCACAAAGCTTTGGGCTTACTCCCCTTTGTGGATTGAGCATGTCCTCAGGGCATGGCACTTACCTTTACTCATGTGCCAGCTCTCGTTCACCGCATCACTCCAGGGAGGATTCGCTACCATATACATGTGGTAGTGATGTGTGTGAACACACTTAGGATTGCCGGGGCATTTTTTCCCTCACTAGGAGGGATTTTCCCCCGTACATTGTATATACGCGTCCATTCATTCTAGGGCTATCTATCTTTCCATTGCACACTAAGTAATATACTCTCTGTTGTGTGTCTTGAGCTTCCTTCATCTTCTCCAAGTTGTGTTTTCCTGCAACCCTAATTCCAACAGCCATAAGTATCAAAATCTTTGCAATATGTGATAAATTTATCACAATCACAATCAGGCACAGTGATGTGTCATAAGAAATCATTGTTGTAGACCACATTCTTAATAGGTTGTTAATATTTCCAACCAATAACATTATCAAGTATCTCATGGTTTCCAAACAACAAGTCAAAACATTCACAAAAAAATGTTTTACGGTGTACCCAATCTAGAAGTACATTTTGAAAAAGACAATGTTCATAAATATACTCTTTGTTAGATGTCTTTTTGGTGAGACACAATCTTCCACAAGAGCTAACTGCAACCTACACAATCATAAGTGATCATAAGTCAAGAAGGTGTCTGATAGGGGTGTTCCTTCCTCTTCCCCTAGTGAAGCTACAAGATTTTCCTCTATTAAAATTAGAGGAGGAGTTGGGGTGTCAAGAACGAAGTGAAAGAATTGGGGGTGGCAAGAGAGTTGGGTCTTTTTAGTGAGGGGGAATCATCATCATCAATACAAGGCTTGAGAAGACTGGTGATAATCTTAACACCTTTGTAATTTGCATAGGTAGTTAAATAAGTCCCTCGTTCATCAGCTTTTAATTAATTGAGGATATCTAGCATAAGGCCACAAGGAAATGTTGAAAGCAATTTGAGCAATTACTAATTGTTTAGCCTGGCCACTTAGCCAAGAGCAGATGAGAGACATATGAAAGTCCACCGTTTTTCAAGAAAGAGCTGGTCCAAATGATTGAGGATAAACCAGATAGCATGGTCAAACCACATAATACTGGATTTGCATGAAGCTTTAGGGTCAAAAAATTTACAAACACATTTAACATAAGGTCAAAAAACATTCCAAATGGATTCTGTGTAGAAATCAAGATTACTTTTAGCAAACTCCATGTTCCCTTTTGTTCGTATGTATAGACCTATATTAGAGGAACACTTGGAGTGGTCTATCAGGTTAAGGTTGAAGGGGGCTTTAATGAGTTCTCCTTTGTCTAAGAAGTGGCCACCTTTCAAAAAATTTAGTCTATAGTCCTCGATAGTGGCGTCAGGGAGATTAGCCAGATACACCCATGTTTCGCTAAGAATAGGTGTCAGAAAGGCTTTGTTAGGTAGAACCCAAAGCTGATGGTCCACACCAAAGGATTCAATTTCAATTTGTCTAGCAAGAAGGAAAGGAAAAACCTTGGATACTTTGGGTACCATTTCTTAAAGGTTAGAGTCACTTAGGGAGCAAAGATTGTTTTGGAATTCCTTGATATCCGCAAGTGTTGCACTATCTCTGCAAAATATTCCACCAATTTGAGGAACAGTTGGGGCAGCAGGGATACTGATAAAAGATGGATTGAGCCCACATGATTTTTTCAAAAAGTTAGATAATTCTGCTCCAGAAGAAGAAAATAAGGCAAGCTCTTGCTGATATTGTAAAGAAAGTATAGGCAATTGGGCTATGTACTAGGAAATCATATTCACCCCATCTTTGGATTCCTTGTCCAAGGTAGACAGAATCTTGATCCAATCATTAAAGGACACCATGTGTAAGATAGATAATTTTTTATCTGAAGATAGAGCCGAATCATATATTAATTGAGAAACATCCAAACTGCCAATACATCTGAGGACAAGAGAGGTAGCCATAGATAGGGGCTTAGAAGATAGTTCCAGGTATTGCAAGAGAGCAAGGGTATGCTATAGACAAAATATGTTAGTAAGTCATGGATTACTTGTGGTAATATGTAGCACAATTTTTGGCCCGTCTAGCCAAAAAGGGTCTAGTTCTAACAGCTAGGAAATTTTTAGGAGCGTGGTCCTTTAGGTAAAATCTAATTTTTTCTAAAATCCTTGTATATTTCTCTGGGTTGTGGTTTACCCTCATGCGAGTTGTCAACTTAAAATGTTTGTGATCCTGAAAGAGAGTATATAAATGATTAGTCCAATAGGTTGGGCCTACAATCCTTAAACCGGCAAAGTCAGAGACTATGATAGCCGTGAGCAGGAAACCAAAATCTTAGCCTATGAAGGACTACCTAACACTCGTCAACCAATCAAGGATTTACAGGCAGTGGGTCCAACATACAACCAAGATTCAAGAAGTTTCTAAAGCCAGTGTCCTGGTTTTTCCAAAATGCAATGAAAAAAACTTATGTATAGGATGTGTGTGTAGTTCCTTCAACTTATATAATAAGACATAAATGAACTTTTACATTCAAAAGACAGCTGGCTTTAGAGAAAGGAAAAAATTAGTACAAAAACACTCAGTCTTAGAAATATCTTGTACATGGCATATGAGAATGATCCAATAGAGAATTACTTCCCAAGTGGTAGGAGCAAGTATACTCTCGGACAGACAATAGCTTTAAGCCAAAAAAAAATCCAAAAAAAGATAGAGTCCTCACCTGCTTTCATCCAAACAAGACAACATATTTGTTAGCCTTGGATGTGTATTACAGGTGTCAACTGACTATATCAGTTATTACAACTCTTTTTAACTTAAAACCATTGTCCAAAGTGTTCATGTCTTTCAGTTCTTTATTTTTATTTTTATTTTTTAAAGTTTATAATCCCATCTATTGGAAGTAATTATATTTATGGTTTCTATATAGCCCAGTTTTTATAAGACCTTAAATAGATATTTACCATATATATCAAAAGTTTTTATAAGACCTTAAATAGATATTTACCATATATATCAAAAGTTTTTATAAGACCTTAAATATATATTTAACATATATATCATTTTGATCAAAAGGCCATCACCCCTTTTGATCCAAGTCTTAATCTCTATTTTAGCCCATAGGTTAGTTTTTCAAATATTGCATTGCCATATTGTCAGGCCCTAATTCCTCTTTTACAAGTACCATAAAGCATAAAGTAACCTAATTAACAACTTGAGACATGTACCAAAAAAAAAAAAAACATTGTTGGGTTAAAGCATCAATTTTGGCTATGTCATCAAGCAAAAACCAAAACTCGCAGGTCCACATGGGCGTACCGAATACGATTTACCTCAATCTGTATTGGTATATGTTGTGATAGATAAGAGAGAAATCTGCTAAATCTATCCTAGTTTAAAACTAATTACACACTAGTAAACAACCTTTAAAAATGCAATTTTTAAGCAGCAGAACAGCGTGATATGAACCTGTTATCAACGTTTTATCCCAAAGTATGCAAACCATGTTCCCCATAGCTTGTTTCACGTAATATTCTTCCTTCGGGGCCAACTTTACCATTACCATTTTAGCTAGTGTCAAGGGAATAAAACCCAAAACTTTAGGCTATGTAGTATCAAGTACCATAAAATCCCCTTTATTTTGTTGTCCGAACTCGTCATTATCTAGCACCAGGACTATGATTATGCATAGGTTTCCAGAAGCCTCAACCACAATGCATTAAGGAAATATACAAGTTACCAATTGCTTTTGGGTCATAACCCATTGTATGAAAAAACCAACTTCCTACCATAAAAAAGCTAGAAAAGCATAAGTAATCATCAGCGTGATCAGTATGGATTAAAAAACCTTTGATCCCCCCAATGATCATCCCGAGTTTTATCATAAAAATGGGTATTGCAAGCCATAGTTTTTCACAATCCTTCCTTGAAACAGTCAGTTCATGCACAATATGCAGTCACGGCAGAATATCAAGAAAAAACCCAGTCAAGCCAAGCGGTAACTACGTGAATAGAAAAAAATAATATAAACTCGTCATAGTAACAGGAAGGTAAAAAACATTATTACATGTCATCAAGGTACCATTTAACAAGGAGAATACCGACTTGAGACGGTAGTTCAACAACCTCCATAGCTGCACAGTGTCAAAGCCCTCACACCTCACTTTGAAGTACACACGCAGAGAGAGAAATACCCACAGACTAAGTAAGGGGCCAAAGCACCCTCACCTTTTATAGCTCATCCGATTTGCTCAAGGTGAGAAGAAGCCCCACGATCAGAGTGATTAGTGGCTACAGGTTCCCAAGCCGCCTCTATGGCCACCCCTGCTCGCGTACTGGGAGTTCAGAGGGAGAGAGAGTGTGTGTAGGAGTTAGCAGTAGGCTGCGATGTGTAGTAGTATAGTCAAGGGGGACAGAGAGAGCGAGGGCGTGATCGTTAGGGTAGCAATGAAAGCCCCGATCCTTACATAATAACTTTAGGGGTGGGTACCCATGTGAAGATAGAAGCATGTCAAAGATCCATAGATATAATCACGTGACTTCTATAAAATTGGGTTCAATCTAACTCTAATTGAGTTGATTCCACCTGAATGAACTTCTAGGCTTTGATGAGGTTTGTGAGATATTTAATTACAAACATATAATCTAAGGAAACCCTTTAAGACCTGCTAGCTCTCATTAGTTACCATTGCTTGTCAAACAGCAAGCGGTTATCATACGAGGTAAAAATATGATGAAAATATTAAGGAAAAGTGTGATCATCTCCTATTTGTACCATAGCATGTTCAACAAAAGATGGTTTTATAATCATTCCAATTAAGAATATGATGAAAATACTAAGGAGAAGAGATTTTATTCTTACGATCTTTTTTTGAAGTGATTCTCTTTCATATTATTTTAAATAATCATTGAATTTGTGGCCTAAAGATTTGTCTCTACAACCTTTTTGTGGAGAGTTTCTCTTTCCATTGTATTCTATTGTGATGATTGCTCTTTACAATTCAAAAAATGTTAGATAATCATTGAATTTGGATCTTTTCACGTATAATGATTAATTACTTTGAAATTAAAATTCATTTTACCAATCTTGCCAAGTTATAAGCATTAATATCTTTCAACTTATAACACACATATTTTGCATCCTATATACTACAACTACACTTAAATTTGAAAAAAACAAAACACCACTACTAAAGCATAAATGAATTTATGGATATACATGTGGTCATTATGGAGCTATACATCAAGCATCATAGGTTTTGTTTAGTCTCCATAAATGGATTTCCTTCAATGTATATCCTAACCAATCTATTCTAGGTACAAATTATCCTACTTTTCTATTTAATTTAGCATTTACATTTTGTAAGCTAAAGCTATCAAATGGGGAATGCAAACATTAGTGAAGCTCAAAATACATGCTATAGGAGCTTTAACCTTTATTGACCTTGTCCATTATAGCTCTCAACTATCACTACCCTTGCTTTGCTCTTTCATGTTGTAGGAGTGCCGTGTGACGGTGGCACGATGGTTAGAATTGTGAGGGGATTAAAGAAGAGGTGGTGTGGGTGTGCTTGTTGGAGGGGTAAGAGGAGGTTGCATGGCAAACAGGGGAATCAAGCTTGGTAGGGAGTCCCCAGCTAGAGATTGCTCTTTAGAATTCAAATTTTAATAGATAATCATTGAATTTGTGGCCTAAAGATTTGTCTCTTGCAACATTGTATTGGATTGTAATGGTTGCTCTTTACAATTCAGATTATGTCAGATAATCATTGACTTTCCCACTGTATTGGATTGTAATGGTTTCTCTTTACAATTCAGATTATGTCAGATAATCATTGACTTTGGAACTTCTCACATCATAGGTTAGTTACTCTGAAATTAAAATTCATCTGATCAATCTTGCCAAGTTATAAGCATTACCATCTTTCACCTTAAAGCACACTTATTTTGCATCATATGTACTACAACTACACTTAAATTTGAAAGAAAAAAAAAACTAAAACACTACTACAAAAGCATAAATGAATTTATATACAAGTGGTAATAATTGAGCTATACATCAAGCATCATAGGTATTGTCTAGTCTCCATAAATGGCTTTCCCTCAATGTATATCCTAGCCAATCTAGCCTAGGTAAAAATTATCCTACTCTTCTATTTGTTTTAGGGTTAAGGCATTTACATCTTGTAAGTTAAGCTATGGTCAAATGGAGGATACAAACATTAGTGAAGCTCAACATGCATGCTAAATGCAATCGAGCTTTTAACCTTCATTGCCCTTATCCATTACAGCTCTCAACTATCACTACCCTTGCTTTGCTCTTGCATGTTGTCGGCGGAGTGCCGAGTGATGGAAAGATGGTTAGAATTGTGAGGGGATGAAAACGAGGTGGCATGGACGTGCTTGGTGGAGGGGTAAGAGGAGGTTGTATGACAAACAAGGGCATCAAGCTTGGTAGGGTCAAGCTTAGAGTTGTTGTCAACCAAGTGGGGTTGGCGGATGTGGAGGAGGAGGGTGACAACGTCGCGCATGGAGGGTCTCTCGGCGGGGAGTGGGTGGACACAGTCTAGGGCAAGCATCAAGGTTTGTAACATTTCCTTTACAAAGGGGTCTGCCATGCCACGTAGGCGAGGATCCAATATGTCCACCACATCATCAGTGATGTGGCGCATCTCGTGGACCCACTCTGTGAGGTGTCGGCCTTCTCCTAAGCTCGCCTCCACGGGCCTCTTCCCTGTCAACATCTCGAGCAACACCACTCCATAACTGTATACGTCACTCTTCTCAGTTATGTTTAAGGTGTATGCATACTCTGCTCATGTAAACCAGGAATGACAATCAAAATCATGATAAAAGCCTCTCTCTCTCTCTCTCTCTCTCTCTCTCACACACACACACACACACACATAGGAAGGGAAAATTACCAATGCTTGTAGAAAATGCTTAGGCAGAATAAATGAGGGAAACTTACTTGACAGAAACTTTAAAATAAAAACATCACAGAGACTTTAATCCTACATTTCACACTACATAAATAACAACACAAACAAAAGACACATATACTCACATCAGCACTGCCCAAGCGAAGGTGCACGTTTCGATAGAGCTCTTTCATAGTTACAACATGCTCTATAAAACCATCGAACTAAGTTTCTATCACACTCCGAAAGTGATGAGCATGCTCAACCATGGTAAAGGCTGGCACTTGCAGAGAGGGACCAAAACTACTAATAAAAGCACTGAAGGGACCTCAGCCATGATGAAGGTTTCATCATATCTTTTCCAAGGAGCCGGCCATTCATTAAGTTGGAAAAGTAAGGCTTGGCAAGGGAAAAGTCTCATCCAAGTAGAGATACAACCAAGAGCTCTTTTAGGCATTTCATAATCTCCATTTTTTGTGCAATCTACTAATATATAATTAACACACACTATTAAATAAATGACTCTTTTTTGTACTCCCATTCACAATTTCTTTAAAGCTTCACTAATCTTGCTTCTCTCTTGCTAAGCTTTGTAACTGTGGTTGTTTAAGTGATGAAAAGAAAGAGTTGTGCAATAACCTCTGTCTCACCATTACCTCACCGTACCCAACCACTTAACAGTAGCTCCAACATGGTCTTAATGGAATACCCCATTATCACATCTATGGTTGAGAGGGGAACTGTGAGCACTGATCCGATGTCTTTTAGCATTGAGGAAACCCCTCAACACTCCAAGTCAACCTTCTTCAAATTCTCCTCCATTGCAATATGGCTCACTCATGCATTAATGGTTGGCTTGAGCCCTAGACATTTGAACCCCATTGTTGTGCACAGCCCCGAGCATGTCTCCCATTACTACCATGGTAGCAAAGGTTAGGCCTAACTATGACTTTGATGGTAATTTCACAATGTTTGTAAAAATTTCACCGTCAATACGTTGCTCATACTAGAGAACAAACCTAGCTTTAGTGCAATCCCACCTATAAATTTTGGCATTTACCCATTTCATGTAATTATGATCTCCAAACATCATCAAGGCCAGAACAAGAATGCTTAACAGCACAAAACAAGGATACTTTACCATCAAGCACTCGTAGATTTGAGGTGTAACAAGCAACACACCTGGTGCAATATAGCCATACGATCCTGCCAGCACAGTTTGGCTGGCACATGAAGCATTGACGGTGCTCTTTGCAAGCCCAAAGTCAGCAAGGTAAGGCTCGAAGTGGGCTCCAAGAAGGATGTTGCTGGCCTTGACATCTCTGTGAAGAATGGAGGGCATACAATCATGGTGGAGGTAAGCGAGCCCTTGGGCAGCCCCTAAGGCTACGTTGTATCTTGCATCCCAATCTAGAAGCCCCCTCCTTTTGTGAATGCACTCTTCCAAACTCCCATTCACCATGTAATTGTATAATAGGAGGCTGGTTTCATGATTGCTGCAAAATCCCAACAGCCTTACAATGTTCCTGTGCCTAATTGTCCTTAATGTCTCCATCTCTGTTCTAAACAGATTCTTCCCAAAACGCTCCCTGGTCATGGAGCTCGCCATGATCATCTTCTTTACTGCGATTACCTCTCCCTTTGGCATCACTGCTTTGTATACCACTCCGGAGGAGCCTTTCCCTATGATGTTGGTGTCAGACATTCTGTCAAGAATGTCTTGCATTGTGAAGTGGAGCTTCTGGAAAGGGGTCAACAACCATGGTGCCCACACTGCAGATTTGTGCTTCTCAGTGAGTACATTTGATCTTTTGAAAAGGGAATACAAAAGAGCACAGCTCACAATAACGATCAATCCCATAGGTCCAAGTAAGAGAAGGAAGATGGCCTTGTTTCTGACAGTACCCCTCTTCCCACTACATTCATTTGCAGCTGCAAAGCAAGATGCATAATTGCTTTTAGGCATTGATTCGAAAAGAGTGCTGCTGGGAAAAGGGCCACAGAAGAGGTTATTAGAGATGTTGAGAGTTATCAGACTTCCCATCTTACTGAATACATCAAGGTGCCCAGAAAAAGTATTATGAGAAACATCCAGGGCTGCCAAGGACATGAGCTGGGCGAAGGAGTCGGGAATGGTCCCAGACAAGCTGTTACAGCAAACATTGAGAGCCTGGCCAAGACTCGATATCTGCCCAAGCGAAGACGGGATAGTACCTGAGAGAGAGTTTGAGCTGAGGTCTAGGTATGTGAGCTTTTGGCAATTTCTCCACTCTGCAGGGATTACTCCAGACAAGCGATTAGAGCTCACAATGAGTACACTAAGGTTGTGGAGGCGACTAAGCGTCTCAGGTAAGGGTCCTGCCAAGCGATTGTAAGAGAGGTCAAGGTATACCAAGTTTGAAAGGGATCCAAGTTCAGCAGGAATAGAGCCCTGTAAAAGGTTCTCATGTGCATCAAACCGCTGCAAAGCTCTGCAATTGGATATGACATCAGGAATCCCACCTGAAATCTGATTTCTGCTTATGTCAAAAACTGTAAGATTAGTAAGCTCACCAAGCTCACGAGGTATTGAACCTGTTAACCTGTTCATGTCGAGTCTCAATCTTATTAGCTGCTTGCATTTGGCTATGGTGGAGGGTATCTTGCCGGAGAAATTGTTTCCAACAGCAATTATATGTTTGAGGGAAGGCAGAGAGAAAACACCTGAATCTAAGGATCCCATCAGTAGGTTCCATGAGAGATCTATCCAGATAAGCTCATTGCAGTTTGCCAAGGTCGCAGGGACCTCCCCTTCCAAAGAGTTGTTCCATAGGTGGAGCCCTTGCAGCTTAGAAAGCTTCCCAAGCTCGGCAGGAATGGCTTTGGAAAGCCTATTCCTGTCAAGCTGAAGCTCCATCAAGTTGCTACAATTGCCAAGCTCTGCTGGGATTGCACCAGACAGATAATTCATACCAAGATGAAGGTTACTAAGCTTTGTGAGCCGCCCAAAGCTCGATGGAATGGTGCCCACGAGCTGATTCTGGGATAAGTCGATCATTTCCAAGCTTTCTAACAAACCCAACTCAGGAGGAATAGCACCCGAAAGCCCATTACCCCATAGATTGAACCATTTTAATTTTGTAAGCTTGCTCAGCTGCGGTGGAATAGGGCCTACAAGTTTGTTGTCGTCGATGTCAATGTGCTCAAGGCTGCTGCAATTGCCTAGCTCAGGTGGGATATTTCCTGACAAATGCGCAGTTTGAATGAAAATATATTTGAGATTTGAAAGATGGCCCAAGCTCGGCGGAATGATCCCTGAGATGCTTGTCTCTGTAAAGCCAAATTCGACCAGGCTGCTACAATTTCCAAGCTCAGACGGAAGACTGCCAGAGAGGTGTGTGTTGCCGCCTGCATGGAAAGTTTCAAGATTGGAGAGCTGCCCAATGGAAGGAGGGATGCTTCCTGAGAGGTTGTTATCTTGGAGGGAGAGGGAAACAAGGTTCTTGCAGAGGCCGATGTCGGGGGGAATGGAGCCAGAGAGCTGGTTGGATTGGAGGTCGAGCACTGCGAGGAAGGGGAGGTGGGCGCACAGGGAGCTGGGGAGGGGGCCAGAAAGGGCGTTGTGGGATAGGTTGAGCAAGCGGAGGAGGGGGTTCGCAGCGAGGGAGAAGGGGAAGGGACAGGAGAGGTTGAGGAAGGGCAGAGACAGGTTCTGGAGGTGGGTGAGGGAGGCGAGATAGGGGGGCAGAGAGGCAGGGGAGCAAGAAGACGACGTCGCGTTGCAGGGGAGGAAGGAGAGATCAACAGAAACCACGCGATGAGAAAAAGGGTCGCATGTAATACCTTGCCAAGAGCAGGGGCCATCGCTGGCAGAAGGGTCGATAATCCAGGAGCGCGAGAGGATTGCACGAACAGGGCAGCCCTCTGGGAACTCGAACAAGAAAGATATCAGAGCTCTGCCATCCTCCGAGAGAGAGTCGTCGCTAGTGCTACCAGCGCAAACGCACAAGCTCAGCACAAGAAGACAAGTAACAACCCCCTTGCGTAAAAAGCCCGTCATTGCCCCCCGTTCATGGCCCGTCTTCACCCTTCTTACCGGTGGTTTAAAGTAAGACTCTTATGAGGCCCTCTATCAGGCTCTATGCTCTACACAACTAGAGTGCTTCCTTAGCCTCATTTGAAAGGAGATAGGTAACAGTGTAGAAGTGGAGGTAGAGGGAGAGGGTGAGAGTGAGAGTAAGTAGAAGTAAGAGCACGCAAGGTAGAAACAAGAGAGGGAGGAAAATAGTACAACACGTCCTAATCATATAATACGAATTTCATAATGTAGAATATCCTCTTTAGAGTGCTTCGTTAGTTGTATCAGAATTTCGTTAGTGAAATAGTGTAGTATTTTGCCTATTTACACCTTGTTTCAAATTGCCAGTGCATGTGTTGCAGTTTGGAAACAATCCTCTGGATTCACAAAGAAGAACTCACATAAGAATATGGTTGAATTCAAGTCAAGCCAAATGCAATAGAAAAGAGCAGTTGTCTCCTTCATTTTAGAACCTATTTACTAATTTATGTTTATGTCATTTCAACATTCAATAACATCTTTGAACAAGAGAATCGCAACTCGGGGGGGGGGGGGGGGGGGGGAGAGAGAGAGAGAGAGAGAGAGAGAGAGCTTTTTTCATCAAAAGCATATGTTACCTTGTTTTTGACCTAGTACCATGTCTTTTTTTATTTCTATACCTCACAAAAGAACCATAATAGAGGTTAGAATTTACATAAATTAATACTCTCAACCATTGCTATAAACTTAATTTCCTTTCTATGTTCTAAAAAAACATACAAGTTTCCTTGCACATGAGAGTCCTCCCCAAATTTTATAATACGAGAAAACATGCCATTCCCATTGCAATGTGCAAATTTTAGCGTGTTTGTTTCATTGTGTTGTTCATATACTTTTACGTATCTTAAACCTCATTTGTTGATTGTCTTAACCAATGGAATGTTGTCAGTTGAACCTTTTTCATTGAGCTTGGTGACATGATTCCTAGCCTCCTCCCATTAGTATATCCCTCCGATGAATGCATTCCAAAAGATCTCTTTCAACATATATATGTCAATCAAAGTATGGCCAACATAACCTCTTTTCTCAAGGAGCTCTTGACTAATAATATCATGCCAGGTAGATAAGACCAACCATCACAATGTAGTACTCTTTGTTGATGAAGTATTTTTTTCTCATGCTATTAGAAAGTATTTGGCCCTCATCTAGTAGGCCCAAGTGACTACATGCATTGTGCATACTGAGAAAAGTGATTATAGTTGGGAGCTGGCCTCGTGTTGCATCCACAAAAACAATTCAAAGCTTTCTCAGCAAGCCCTTGCAAAAGCATTCCAGAGCTTTCTCGGCAAGACCTTGTTGGGCACCACACTCCTATGAGAGCACCCCTACGATCTTTGTCTAGCAAGAAACCCTGACTTCGCATCTTGTTAAAATAGCCTTGAGCATCCCTGTCACATCTATGTTATAGGTATACTTGCAATCACCCCCTGACTAGCAATCTCAACATGAATTCTCTCACCCAAGTCTGCATCTTCAATAAGGCTACAAGCCTTAAAGGTATAGGTGATTGCATATGGAGAGAGGGAAGGCACCCTATGAAAAGAGCACAAAGTTTCCTTGCCACAACAATGTTGTGCATATCCTGTAATTTGTGCGTTATGAGTGATAACATTTTGGAAAAAAATTTGGACAATTGCACCTAACAGACAAAAGTGCCAAGTGAGAGGGAGCTAAGAGTGGTATAAGAATCATCAATTGCAATCGTGTGAGTGTGTGTGTGTGTGTGTGTGTGTGTGTGTGTGTGTGTGTGTGTGTGTGTGAGAGAGAGAGAGAGAGAGAGAGCTGCAGTGCAAATGCAAGTTGTATAACTTGTGACAATGAAACCAACGATGGTGTGCGCACTATCTTTGTTGATTTACAAATGCATTTATTGAGCTCTTGATTCTTTTTGACGTAAAATAACGAAGGGTTATTTTTATAGATATTTTCTTTTCAAAACCTCAAACTTGTGGATGCACAATGTGAGAGAGATTTGAGTGTGAAACTATTGCTACCGAAGTAATGAAGGGTTATCTTTATAGATGTTTCCACTTCAAAACCTTAGACATGTGGATGCATGACATGAGAGAGATTTGAATGTGATACTATCTCTAACGAAGTAACAAGCACAACCCTCAACACTCTTTAATAGTCCTCGTGGCTAGGGCCACGAGGACTATTTGGTAAACTAAACGTTGAGGTGGAGGATCCAAATCCTTAAGGCTAGATTCAAGCCACAACACTAAACTCGTTACTATTGATATCCAATATTGCCCAAAAAAAAATTGAAAGTATGCCAAATGAAGTATCGAGTGATGTCAAACAATTAATTTGATGCAGTTTACTAGTCAATGCAGTATGGTTTCTTGGTTTGTATGCTAGATGTGGTTGGGAATCATAGGCCGAAAGTATTTTATGCTAGAAATTATGGAAAATGGATGCAATTTGATGTTGAATGTCTTTGGGGCTCAATCGGATTCAAAATGAGCTTGATATAATAAAAATAGCACCAATTTTTTATTATATTATGATTTTCAAGATAGCCTTGAGGGAGTGTCAGATCAATGTAATCATTGAAGATCTTGGTGGAATTTGGACCAAAATTGAAGATTTGGGTTGTGTTGTGATTTTATAGAGCTTGATTTGGGTTAAGGAAGCTCTTACAATGGCCATTAACCTATTTTTTTCATATTACTTGGTAGACTTTGGTGGTTAAAAAGGGGGGAATGATGAGGGAGTGCCACATGGCACCCACTTATCCCATGAGCAAACACAAATGAATGGAATGCATGGTATAAAGATAGAGTGAGGCTATGGTCACACGAGGTTTAGTTATCAATTATAGCTAATTGTGCCAACTATGCCCAGTAAATAAACGACCAATCCTGTTGCATGGTCATGCAATGCTTATTTATTCAATCAAAGTCCCAGCTATGCCAAAATCGACATAGTTACAAAGGGTAGGCATAGTTATACATTAAATGCTCTTTTTTATGTGTGACCAAGAATGAGGCTTAGTTATCAGTTCAAATAACTACTAACTAAGTTTTGTGTGACCACCACGTGAGACTCACCCCATAAGCATCAGTGGGGGTGCATCCCCCTCTTGTGCATGGTGTCATGTGTGTCATCCCTAGTGTTTCTGTCAGCCAATATTAGCATTGCTAATGAAGTGTGTCGAAGGAGGTTGTGCCTTGAAGGGGGATATTCATGCCCTAGGCGCCCTCATGAGCGGCCCTTATGTAGAGAATGATTCTTATGATAATTGGGAGGGGAACATCCATGGTACCATGACTATTCCACCATGAGGTAAGTGTCAAGGTAGATGATATATATGGTGCCATGATGGGAAACCAAAGGGAGCACTAAAAATATTAAAACTAAAAAACCTTTTTTGACAACAACCAAGAAAAGGAGAGGTGGGCAATTTGGGGTTCTTTTGGGGGACGTTTTTGGAAAGGTCTTGAAAGTGGTTGTGAAGTATGTGAAGGGAAGACAAGAAGGAAGGGTGTGCCTATGCTTGGAGAGGAGGAACAAGAAAGAAGCTCTCAATCTCTCTTGACGAAAAGAGTGTTTTGCTATTGTCAAAACTCTCTTGATTTCTCAAGTTATTTACAACTATGAAAGCTTTTGCTACTGCCAAAACCAAGAAATTTGTATACCTAGGTCTTACCGATTTCAGAGTACAATCGACATGTATTGTTTAAGTATTTGAAATTCATCAATTAAAACTGATTGTTGGCTTCTCAAATCTATTTCTTTTTTGCCAACATGGGTATGGCAAAGAAGCTTCGTGTTGTTTTCCTAGGATGCGTAGGGAAGTCCTCTATCTAATTACATTTACCTATGCTTGCAGCTTGAAGGCATGTAGCCTTACACATGACCTTCACACGGGGAAGAGAATTCACAATGAGATTTTTAGTCACGGGTTGTTGGAGAAACGTGTTGTGCTCGTCAATTCTTTGGTTGATATGTATGGAAAAAATGTGGGGTCATTATGAAAGCACAAAAAGTTGATGAGCTTTCTGTTTGAAATGTCATCTATTGCAACCTATTGATTGCACATTATTCCCAACATGGCTGTGTCAAGGAAGCTCCTTGTTGTTTTCAGCAAAAGTGAAGGGAAGAATTCTCTCTAGATGCAACCACCTATGCTTGCACCTTGAAGGCTCGTGGTCTTATGCAAGATGTTGACATGGGTAAAGAATTCACGATGAGATTGATGTTGGAGAAAGATTTCATTCTTGGCGGTGCTTTGGTCAACCAATATGTTTGTGGCTTCATCTCTGCTTCGTATCTCTCTTAGGCTCATGCTTTCTTGAATGGAAAAGAACTTTTTTGTCAGATGTGATCCAAGAGCACGTTGGTGAGCGTGTATGCCAAATGTGGTATCCTTATGAAAGTGCTAGAAGTTCTGATGGGCCACCTTTCCAAAATGTCATCACTTGGAATGTGTTGATTGCAAAGTATGCCTCCCAACATTGTTGTGGCAAGGCATATCTGTGCCATTTTCAAAGGATGTCTTCCCTTCTTTCCACATACAATCACCTATTCCTCAAGGACATATGGCCTCACAAGATACCGACCTTATGCATGATCATGACATGGGTGTTAGAATTTATGATGAGATTGCTAGTCAAGGGCTATTGGAGACGTTCTTGGTAGTGCTTTGGTTGATGTGTCCTTTCTCCAAATGCAAGCACATATGCTTGCACCTTGAGAACTTGTGGCCTTATGCAAGGCCTTTACATGGGTGAGAGAGAGGTCATGTTGAGATTGCTAGTCAAGGGCGATTGTAGAAAAAAATTGTGTTTGGTAGTGCTTTCATCGATATGTATGCCAACTTTGGTGCCCTTACAAAAACATGAAAAGTTCTTGATGGGATCCAAGATCTTCACATGCGTGAGAGAATTCACAACGATATTTCTAGTTTGGGGGGGGTGTTGGGGAACTAGTTGTGCTTGCAATGCTTTGGTCAATATGTATGTGTCAAATGTGGCAGTCCTATGGAAGGTCTTGATGATCTTCGTGATCATGTGGTTGATTTCAAAGCTATTTTAACCAAAGCTTGGTGAAGTAGCTTCAACCTTTGCACTGGCCACTCCACCTCACTACCATGTTCATTTCCAATAGTGAGGCCATTAGGAAGGTTGAACGCAACTTGTGATGAGTAGGCACTACTATCTTTCGATTTTTGACATTGAGACTGCAGTGAATGAATGCGCTAAAAATTCCATCCTACAATGGGGATGGCACGTTCCCACATATTATGATAATTTGGGGAGACTGTGCAAACCCTTCCATGCAAAAAAAATTGCATATTTTCTTTTTTTTGAAACATAAAAATGAAACAATAAAGAATTAATATTGATGTTTTGTATGATTATAAGCATTGACCTGACAAAACTCTAACCCTTCTTGTGGTTTTTTACAAGGTACACCTTTGAAACACGAAATTCGCTACTCCGATACACTATTAAGTTAAAAAATCTCACATGCTTTCATGAAAATTCTCTCTCTCTCTCTCTCTCTCTCTCTCTCTCTCTCTCTCTCATACTCATATTGCTTCATTTTGTGTCTCTCTCGCATGCTCCCTTTTCCTCTAGGCTTATCAATAAATATTTTAGCCAAAATTAGTAGCATAACATCAATTAAAATTTTCAATCTTCTTTCATTTGAGAAATGTTGAAATGGCACATCTATTTTGCTGAATTTTAATTCGATGTGAACCCAGCTAATGAAGCACTCTAGTGTCGAAATTTATTCACATCGTAAAGTATATGTTTATGTATAGATATACGTATATATATATGTAGACATATACATAAAAATAAACACAAACACACACACACACACACACACATTTACATAAATACATGATATGCTTTTTTAGCATGAGATCTATATTGTAAACCGCGATTTCAAGTGGAAAGCATGATGTCAACAAATGGTTTGTTGAGAGTAAAGCAAAAGATCAACAAGAAATCTACCTTTAAACTCACTCTCTTCATGTTTAAAGTCACTCTCTTCATGCTTTTTAATGCTTATATTCCACCAACAAATTGTTTAAACGAGTTGTAACACGTTGTGAAGCATGATTCACATGTGAGCATTCCAATTCCCTTTCTCTAGGTGTTGAGGTGTGCTTGAGTATGGGCTATAAGGACTTCACTTTGAGCTCTACAACATGCTCCTCATGTATTGTTTATGCTTTTTCGGATTCCTTTAACTAAGGCCTTAGTTAAGGGTTGCATTTTGGATGCAATTGTGGACCATTGGATGAAGCTTGCTGATTAATGCCACATGGCAATGAATGTTCTTTTTTACTATTTCTTGTAAGCATTTTGGGTGCAATTGTGGACCATTGGATGAAGCTTGTTGATTAATTCCACCTGGCAACGAACGTTTTTTTTTACTATTTCTTGTAAACCTTTGTGAGAGGCTGTTGACATTTATGTACCTCTCTCTCTTTTGGGAAGGGCATTGAGTATTGGGTCACACACAATCTCTTTACTCCTCTCACACCTTTCTTTTTCCCCTCAATTTGTTACATTGCTTTCAAGTGCTTTCCAATCATTATTTTTTATGATTTTGGAATATATTGTAATCTAAATACACTTTTACACTTGTTTTCAAAAAGCATGATATTTTGTTGTGATAGCAAATGCTATAAAATGTTAGTGTTGTTTTTTTGTTTTCTCTCACACAAAAAGCCTCTATTATTGAATTCCTATTAATAGCCTTAAATAGGCCCTAGAGAACTTTCACATTGTTTCTCTAGTTTTTTGTGTTTTCATTATGTAGATTCATGACCCAAATTTATACCTAACCCTAATCTTGTTGGGCTAGCACAAAACTGAACCATATGCCCTTTCCTTGATTTTGTTGATATAAAATATCCATGTATAAATAGCTTTTTGGCCTCCATAAGGCCTCCCTGGACTCTTGGAACTTTTGGGAGCATTTGTGGAGATCATTGGAGCATTAGATTAAGCTACATGGCAAAATCAAACTTATTTCCTAGGAGTGTTTAAGAGAGCATTCACTAAAAGGCCACACACTCTCTCGTATCATTTTATTTAGTGCATAAGCCATTGCATTAACTAGGGGGTCACACGCACTCTCCCATTATCTTACATAGGCCATTTGTGACTATCTAGTTTGTGCTTATGCAAAAAAAAAAAAAAAATGGTACTTGAAAATAGGTTGAGGGATTTATTAGAAGGACTATGGAGATGTCACTTGCATGCACCAAAATTGCATTTTTGACCCTTACATATTATACTCTCCTTTGTAAAATCTACCTTTTTTGCCTTATTAAAAACTCTATTATACACTCATCTGATATCATATAGTAACTCTTAGTTGATACCCAGAAGAAAAATGGTTTGTTGGACATTTAATGCACACAAGGAGTCAATTCAATCACCTGCTCAAGCATGGTTTTTCTAGAATTCTTAATCATGTTTTGTGTTCACCAACAGGTTCTTCAGGGAAAATTTCTTGCTACCTTACCACATCAAACTATAAACTATTTCTTGTTACCTTACCACATCAAAACTATAAAGTTTAAATTTTCTACAGGAAGTTTTATGAAACACACTCTATTTTGGTTACAAGACTACCATGTGCTTAGCAAAATGCAGCCAGAGACTTAGCACAAGATATTCTTACAAAGCATAGGAATTGTATACCAACTAAAGGTTAAGCAAGGTCACACAAGGCATAGTTATTGGTAACAATAACCAATAACTATGCCTTGTTGAGGTTGCGCACTTAATGAACACAACGTCTTATCGGTACCTAATAAAATATACTAAAACCCACATCGATTCATGTGAGGCTAACGGTTTTGTCCTCTCCATGACTCCTACAAAGTGAGGAATCACTGAGGACAAGTGTGTTAATTTTTAGTGCTGTGTGATTGGCAAAGATGCTTTTGTACATCTATGATGCCATAATCAACACCTTCTAAATTTCTATTTGACTTTCTTTTTAAGATTGTCAGCCTCCCAAATTTGTGGGTAGATCATTGTCTACATGACCCTTGAAGAGAATCTAAGGGAAGGGCATCAAATTAAATAATTTTTTGTAGCTTTTTGGTAGTAACTATCCCATTAAGCCCCTCCCTCCCTTCTCCTTTTTTTGAAGTTATTATTTATAACATTTTATTCTTCGATCAAGGGGGTGGTATATTCTCTAGCAATAGTAACATGACTCAAAAAGGAAAGAACCCTACAAAATTCTAAAAGCCAATCTTCCTTATTACCAACATGACCCAAACATAGACAAGGAAGTGGACATTTACAAGAATAGAGTGTAGGTTTGAATTTGCAAGGAAATGGACATTTTTTTATGCAACCGTCCCATTAAGAATTTTTCTCTTTTTTTACGTTCTCATTTGTAACATCTTGCTGTTTATACATGACTCAAAAGGAAGAGCTCAACAAAAGTCTAAAAGCCAGTTTTCTTATTAGCAATAAATGAATCAAAAAATGTAGAACTAAATGTAGACAAAGAAATGGGCATTTACAAAAATAAATTGCTAGCTCTTGAATTTTCTCTACTCTTGTTTATGTATGGATCTAGTTGCCTCAAGACAGTGTTCGGGAAAAATGTGTCTCAGTTTAATATCGTGTCGTCTTCAATTTCAAAGATGCCGGTTGAGAGCAAGGGGAAAAAGAGAAAAATAGTGTAAAAACCCGGAGAAATGACCTAATTTTCTAAAATTTCCTCTTGACAAAATCAAGAAAAGGAATTCTGTATGTTTGGAAAAATGATTTTTCCCGAACACTGCCTCAAGATGTTCTCAAGCACTCAATTGACTTATTACAAAGTGCTCACATACCTTTGGAATGAGCACAAACTTTGCCATGATCTTGAGAATATATGAATTGATTTGAAGAGATTTGACTATTAGTTGCTGTGGTTGCTTTCCTAAAGCTGGGGTGAAAGGCAAGCCATCATGTGTGTGTGTATATATTTTCACCTTTCAAAAAGTTTGCAACTCACAAATGGCTCTCAATCCCCTCACTAGTAGGTTCCTAGGTTCCTCAACCTAAAAATGACATATCAGGCATGCATTTCCACATTCCTATGGAAAGTGGATACTAGTTTATTATGGGCTTTTTAGATGTTATGCTTATTCCCTTTTGTTTTTGGCAAAATGATTGCATTACCACCTTATGATTGACTTCCTTCTCCATTGAAAGTAGCATCTAGACTTCTTGTCAAGAAATACCTTTATCACCATGGATGCCTTATGGTAATGGTAAGCCACATAATGACAATCAATGAGCAAATGGGAAGAATCTAGCCATTAGGTTTATCATTCACACAAAAAAACAAATTGATAAACTAAACAATTGAAGGTTTCAACTGTTCACATGAAAAGGTAGGTCCAATCAGTAATGGAAGTAATAAAATTTCAAATGTCCGCCTAACTCTCTTCTCCTATAAGGCTTGTTTTAGAAAGCCAAAAAGAAATGGTAATGGCAATTTTAATACATGAAATTTATTATGTAATGAATGTTTAAGTGATGAATTCCTTTTTGGCTAGATAGCTTAAGAATATCAAAATGCACACTAAATTGCTTGAATAAATTTCCTTTTTTTCTTGTTTGAGGGATGAATTGAAGCCTAGGCATCTAAAATCTAGACCTTACACTATTCTAAAAGACATGAAAAATCAAAAACCCATTTTTGCATGATTTGTCAATGACCCACCAGTGTTAGAAAAAAACCGGGGTTTAGTGTATTTTAACAAGCTGAAATCCCAAAATCCCAGTTAGATTTTGAGCTTGCCTTTAAGAAAACCGGGAAATTTTCACAGTTTTAGTGTAATTACCGGCAAAAGCTTCAATTTTGACCTAAAAACCGGGAGAATTTCAAGTTTGCCCTTATTTTCTTCTACTAGGAAAGAAGTATTTTTCTAGCCCTGTGACCCACTCTCCCACATGTTGGCAAATCTTTATGCCGATGCAAGCAAGGAAATTGATTGTCAATGCAACGTGTTAATTTTCTACATCACATATAAAGTACATTGATAGAGAATAGGGAGAATATTCATATGACTTAGCTATTGCCTTTTGATGTGTGGGTTATATTTAATAAAAAAGTGAGCATGCCTATTTATAAGAAACGAGAATCTAGTATTGTTGCTTGAGAGCATTGTTAGTGTATGAATAGTAGAATAGAGTATAAAGCGTAAAGTTGCCTTTTTGGTTGAGTAGAGGACATCTCATGCATTACTTTATTGCATTTTCCAGTACACAAAAAGATCAATCTCAAAGCTAAAAGAGCTTGCATACCACAGGCTTATAAGTGGGAAACACATTTATTTTAAGATATTTGAATAATAAGGGAGGTTCCTAGATTGATCGACAACGCTAGTGACTTTACACATTGAGGTGGTAAATAGTACTTAAATTCTACTGCTTAAATATACGAGCAATGTCTGTGATGTAGCATTTAGTTGGACAACTTGTAATCCAACAAGTAGTCGACATTTCTAGTCACCACTAGCACTATTGCCTTTGCAAACAGAGTCCTTGATGTGAAAGAAGCATGTATGATGCAAGTAATCATAAAAAGATTTCTTATGATGTAGGCTTTGCACTGCAATGTGGAGTAAGCTATTTTTTTGAAAAGCCATGCGGGATCTTGCTCGCATAGATCTTTGTGACACTTGGTTACAGAAACAACAAAGCAACCATGAGGAAAACCCTTTCGATGTCTCAATTGAAGCCATCAAAATCTAAGCCTCTTTATAGAATGATATAATCACAAATTGGAGTGTGCATTAAGTTTTTTTTAAGAGTTACTTGTTTGTTGAATGTCTTCTTCATTTGATTAACGTCAGTTAGAAATTTTGGAATATGTTGCCCTATTGTAAATGAACCTTTATATTGCACCAATCTTGTAGTGTTAAACATTGATTGCCCTACATGAAGGCATCTTCCATACAATTTCTCCACACAAGGACTCCCAAGTAGTGCTCGAAAAAACAAATTGCCAAAAACTTGGCAAACCTACATATGAGAAATTATAGAGGTAAATTGACTAAATTTGAAGGTTTTAACACAAAATTATGCTTAATTTTGTAGGTTTTTTCACCTTCAAATTTAATTTCTACAGGTAAACCGCAAAATTTATTGGTGGGATTACACTAAACCCACGTTTGTTTTAGCACTACTCCCAAGAAAGCACAAACTATTTTGTGATGTCAAATAACTACATGTAGATGAAGATCTTGCACTTTATAATATTATTCAAAATTTGTGGGCTATGTTGGTGTTATATTGGTTAAACATCTTATAAAGGATGTTGGATACCCAAGAATGCCTTTATGAGGATCTTTTCCTTAGACTTGCTTCTAGAAAATTAATTGAGCTTGGTTTACCTCTAATTGCATATCAATGTGAGCTTAACTCATATTAGGTCAAAAGTGTGATGGATATTCTTGGCATTGCTTAAAAATACGTTGAGGCTTTATGCTTTGTGATTAAAAATACAAAAAACAATGGAACCAAATGTGGATTCCAAGTAGTTGTGAGAATTAACATATTCAAAAATAGAAATAGCTATGTAACATTAACTTAACTGCTCTTAGAACTTCTTTGTGCCTTCATCCAAAAAGACTAGCTAAATTATATTATTGAAAGTAAATGTAAGACTAGTTGATTAGATCTCTCCAACCTCGAAATAATGGAATTCCTTTCGAAACATCTTAAGTGCATAAGTGAAGCGTGAGTTTAGGAAATGAAAGGACCCATGAAAATGGAAAGTCAAAAGACTTTTCATGCCCATATATATACATTGATACATGTGTGTTTTTTTTTTCTTAATTTCCCTTTAACGTTTTCTTCTCTTTAGAGTGTGTCCTTACACTATATAGGTAGCGAATATATTTCTTTCGAAGCCATTAAGAGAGCTATTGGCCATTATATTGCTTGAAACTAAAACTTGATGGCCTTATATTGCTTGAAACTAAAACTTGCCAAATTCTTTCATACTTTAAAAATTGCATGATAGAAGAGAAAACATAATTTAGCAAGGAATAACTAGTTTTCACGACACATATTATGCAACAGGTTGCAAAAAATCAAAGATTTTCAAACAACAAAAGAGTTAATATAGGTGTTTACTATGTGTCGTGCATTTTGTGAGTGGCATTTTCAATCATCAACACTATTTCTTTGCAAGGTATTCTCTTATTGGATTTATATTACCTTTTGTGAATCTTTGTGCCCAATAATTAAGTATTGAACTACCGTACGTTTTATAGCATTATTGGCACTATTGAAGCACTACAATATTTGCAACAAGAAGGTTTTGAGTGGTTTTGTTTTGTGTTGATGTGATGAATAATTGTGTCTCAAAATAAACCTTGGGGGTTGACTTTGAAGATCTTGATTCTCAAGCTCTCCTAGCCACCATTACCACATTGCCAAAGTTTCTAGCAAGACATTATCGGTTTGGAATAAACTGGCTTTATTCATCTAATGATGATAATAATTTAAGTTAATTGCTTTTTTATTGTCTTTCAAAGGAGATGCTATTTTCTTTTTAATCATTAAAAAATGAATTTTATAGTACATTTTAAGGTTTTTCATTTCGTGGAGAAGAGATTTCATAGCATCATATATACCCCTCATTCATAACATTGTGATTTTTTGTAGCATATCAAGTTGAGAGGAGGAATTACAACTCAATTTCAACTCATTTTGTTATGCTTTTACTTATTGACACTGTTGTTCTAAAGATCGGTCTTTCCTTTACATAATTATGATGGTCCCAAGAGGCCTCTTTTCAAAGAAACACAGACAAGCGAAAATAATCCCAAATCACAACGAAGAAATGGACATGTGTTTGTTGACTGTCTCACTTGCAGCAAAGTAGTTTTATAACGATAGCTAACTCAAAATATATATCTCCAAATAATGCTCCTGCAAAATACATTATCATGAAGTCAAATTTACATTTAGTGGATGTGTTATCCTTCAACATCAAGTGGGTTTGCATATATGTGTATGACAATTAAGCTAAAGATTGAAAAATTTGTACTTATGGCATTGAGCAAACATACTAAATATGTGGCCATTGTGTAATCTTCAAAAAACTACTACACACATAAGAGCGTGTACGTGCAAATAGGCATTCTAGATTGTAGAGTTCCACAAAGGCAACAAAAACTTTTGTAAATTGTATAAGAATGTCATATTAGTTGAATAAGGTTGCAACGAAGATGTCAAATATCAATCCTACTATTGAAGATGTTAGAGAGTTCCACAAAGGCAACATAAACTCGTGTAAGTTGTATAAGACGTTGCATCGAAGGTATCAAATATCAATCCTACAATTATTTCCAAATTCTCAAAAAAAAAAGGGAGATTTTGTGATAAAAAGCTCTTTTGGCTACAAAACACTATGAGCATGAGGCACAAATGTAAATATCCAAGGATGATTTGAGTGCGAACTTATAATATAAAAGCACTTCAAGGTCCTATAGTGTGTTAATATTAATGTGAAAGTCGATATAGTTTGGGATAAAAGAAAGTGCATACTAAAGCATTATGCACTAGCACATTTTCCATTAATAACTTAAAAGTACGATCTCTTATTTTATTTTTCTATTATGTTTACATGAGCTTGGCACCTTTGTATTAAAGATGCAAGTTAGCAAGCAAGAGGAAGACATGAAGGCATGATAGGAAGGCACTAGTCTATAAGTACGTTCTTTATACAAATTACCTATTGTATAGGTAGTAGAGCCATTACGTTTCAACTTGTCTATCACCCAAGTAGCTTCGTGTGAATTTAAAATTTAATAAAAGATACAATACAAGGGAAGCCATGGATATCTTCACCATGTTTTCTCTGTTGATTTTCATAATTTTTTTGTGGAATTATCATGTAGGATTCTCTTCCAAGGATAATGGCTCGTATGTTAGTTTTATTCTTTAGTTTCGCAGATTCCTCGATAGAAGGCTCACCTCCTAGGCTCCTAACTCGAGATGCCTACCATCAAAAGGGAAACTAAAGATTCGGACATGCAACCACCTGCACTTCAACTCTCGTGAGGACCCCGTAACCAGGCGAGCAAACCAACACGACTATTAATTACAGCACTCGTTTTTATTATATATAAAAAATGTTGACCCCCAGCCTCGCTACTGACTTCGTGCGATGCCAGTCCGCGTCGTTCTACAATTTGCACCCTCCTGGACCTCCCACTATGACATCTGCCTGCATCACCTTACCTCCCCCATCGGTCTTGACTGCCGCATTGCCCACATCGTATCTTTGTATTTTTTGATTTTATAGGATTGGGTACCCCTTACATACTCCCTTCCAAGGAGTAAAAAATAATTGTCCTTGGGTTCAATACGTATAAACAAATGATGCTCTCTCATTTTTGTTGACCTTGAGACCACATGCCTAAAGATTCTAGCTGTTCAAAGATTGGTTCTGTATTCCTTGCAACGTGAAAGGTTCTATAAGGTTTTCTACCTTGCCCCTTCAAAGTTTTAATAAAGCAGCTCAAGAGCTTAAGATGGTTGTTGATTTGTGCAATGAATTCATACAGTAGGATTAATTTGATACCTTATTCTTCCTACCTCCATACCGTAAAAAAATCTTCTTGTTTTGTCTAGTGCAGAAGTTTATTTCAATTTTTACACACTTCGCATATTCGTGGGGATCAATGCTGAAGTCTCGAGAAATTGGTGATAGGAGTTTCATAAGAGAATTAGCATTAATGATCACCCTTATTATTATATGGTAACTTTGAGCGTGTGAAGTATTAATATGGGAGAACAAAGGAAGAGGGAGAGCTTGCAAGAAATACATAAGAGAATGGAGCATTTCAATTTTTCATTGCGAGTACGCCTTCCCAAAAGTAGTTCACTAATCTCAAAAATGTGCAAAATGACAATAATGACCCTAATCGGACCATGCCCAATTGTAATGGGCTTCATTTTGCACCCTTTACTAACAGCCGAATTTGCGGACTGCAAGTAAGAAGATAGTTAAGAAGCCTGGGAAAACAAAAGAGTTACCCCACTCCAAATGCCCTGTTCTAAAGATGCATATAGACAATAAACAGTTAAATAAAGAGTATATGAAAAGTCCGAAGCCGGGCGCAGATTCTTGAGGGAACATGTTTCTTATACAGAAAAATTTACAAGGCAACCAAGGACTCTTTGGTCGCATAAAACCTAAAAGCCTACTCATTAGTTACTTCAGCCAGAAGCTGATCAATGATTCTGAAGGTATCATAAGGTCTGTACAAAGCACCATCTTTCCGCTCGACAATGATGCTTTAACTCTGAGGTGCACAAAATTGTTATATAACAAGATGTACACCTACCAAAAAGAGACCCTGCAAGTATCCCTAAAATTAGCACTAACGTGCTTTAAGGTATAGGCAAGGTCACTTGAGCTGCCAGCTTGAGTAAGCAAGCCAAGTCTATGAAGTGTCTACTTTGGAAGAAGCTCAACTACATAAATATTTGTCAGTATTGCATCATTTGATCACTTTCTCAATGGCTTAAACTTTTCCCCTTGTAGAACTTCTTGTGATGCGCCTAGCCACAGAACCCACCTTGCATTGCTTACTCCTCCTTTGACTTCCCCGCTCCCTTTCCAAATCTACAAAGCCCTCCTCACCCTCGGACATCAGCGCTCTGTCAGTAAATATCCTTGGGGTCCCATCCAGCTCAGCTACATCTAGACCACGGCTATCTTCATCTGCTGTCGACAACAATGTTGACATACAAACACCATGCTCCTTGAAGGTCGGCACCAAAGAGTCAACTTTCTCTTGTAAGAGACTGCCTTCAGAAGATTCGTTTGCAGCAGCGACCTCGCGTACCAGGTGAAATTTGGATCCTTCCATACAATTCATACCAAATTCTTGCTGGCTATCAACAGCGGTTTGCTGAGTTATGACATTTTTGAAATCAATCTTGTTGACTGCTTCCTTGCCTTCTAGCCAGACACAGAGATCTACAAGGGAATCATCTTTCGGCTCTTGGACAGCAGCTTTGGATCCATCAATGACTGAATTAATTACCTTCGGATGACTGCCAGCTTTTTCTGAACTAGTACTACTTGTTGAGCATATCTGGAATACTTGTTCAGATGTATCATCCAATGACAACTTCCCGGCTGAACAGATTCGCCTGTCAAAAATTGTTTCATCATCATAATGACAACATAAAGCCACTCCAAACGCTGTGCTACTGTTTACAAAAGGGTCTGAAATTGCAGACGTGACTCTTTCCTCAACAGCATTGGACTTAACTGAGGCATCCTCTACCTTTTTCACAGTACACTCATCTGGTCGATTGCTTGCTTCTCTTAAAGGAGCATGAACATCTTTCATATTGACATCGAGGATATCACACTCTATAGAGTCATCGAGTGACACACAGTCGCCATATCTTTGCACAACACAGTTATCTTCTACATTTGTACTAAAAGGCATCAGAATTGGCCTCACATTGTTGACTTCTGCTCCTTGTTCCCGCTCATCAAAAGAATCATGTTGGCAGCAATGACAAAAGTAATGCTGTTCTTCTACAACCTCTACATATCCAAGTTCTACATGGTCATGCCCCAGCCTAGTACAAGCACTCAGCTGCAAATCATTTTCATGATGCTGATGACAAGAAGCAAGCACACTCAAAGGCCGATCAAACAGAATACCAGAAAGAATGGCTGTCTTATTCACATCACAAACATCATGTCCAAAAGAAACTACCTACTTCTGAAGGCCTCATAACATAGGTGTCTGTAAGATGCTGTGGCTCTCCAGCTGATTTCTTTGCCCTTAAACCTTGAATGAGCGACTGTATGTGCGCCCGCTTTCCGGAGGCATCCGCTGGTTTGAACCACTCATGAAAAGCCTGCAGGCAACCGCCACCCCAAGAAAACATGTCATCGATTACAATAGTATCTTATAGGACATGAGATACATTTGGATGCCCAGTATAAGACACTCGACTTGGACCAATGTATTTGCAACTAAACGAAAAGGTTACAATACCATGTTAAACACTCTTAATGTATACCCTCTTCTACAAGCAATGAAGAAAATAGATCCATACAAGAATGTGCATCCTGATTTTGCCAAAAAAAGATCTATTATCAACAGATATTCCTATCCATAAATAAAATGTGACTTACAATGTCTGTAGAGTCGTTCTCCAAAACTTCTTTAATGAAGAGCTCAACATAGTGGAGGAGGAAGAGCCCGCAATCAGAATAATTGGTCTGCTGTGGCACCTGACATGGCCCAGGTTAAGAGTGCGACTCTGCTGCATGTCCTTCCACAATCTTCTCAAGACATGAAATCACATAAAATCTCTACCTTCGCTCGAGCACAAAATAAGAGCGATTACCTGGAGTGCTACAAACTTCGAAGCGTGAAGGATTTCGGAATCGTCATTGCGGGCATTCCTCTCTCTCCATGCCTCCACAAGATAACTGAATGTAGGACCACAAATTAGTTGTTTCAGATTAGGTCACTGAGTAAGAACAATCTCAATCTGTAAATAGAATCACACCTTCGTATAGGTTCCTCTACATATGTATGACAACCCTCCAAAGAATCTAAATGAAAGATCACAGGAGGCTGGTAATCACCTTCATCTGAGCGACCTGCATCCCCATGTTTTAGCATTAGTAGGCCTTTAATCTAGTCATCATAAGAAAGCAAGAAAGAACTAATGCATCTAGACCGCATTGAACCTTCTGACAAGTATCGTGGGTGGCAAATGATCACTAAGCTCCAGTGAGCACTGTTCAAAGTGCAAAATAAAGAATTAATTTGGCTGGTAATACATCAAGTATCCATAGACAGAAATCAAAGATATTCACAATCCATCACGCAGTACACACAAAAACTTTAATAATTAGAAGAACACAAGTCACCCTCGATCATACAAAAGGTCTCTTTCCAAGCATAGTTGCCGAAATTTAAGTATTTTAGCTTGTATGCATATTACCATTGGCAATGTTCACAGAACATACAAGAAGATCAAATATGTATTGTTTGCAAAACATGAGCATTCATGAATTGTCTACCAGTGTAAATGGTTACAGATAAGAATAGGAGACCACATATATGACTATACGTGTAGAAATACACATGCATGCAATAAAGAAACTGCAAATCTTTCACATATAAACAGATTGTGTATGCTGGGATATGCAATAAATAAACAAATACATAAGGTGCAATAAATGGAGGCAGGAAGATGCTTGAATGCCACTACAACATTTCTATACAATAAATATGACTACCAAGAGATAATTTGCAGTTCTTTTGTGTACCTGGATTGCTAACTTAGAACAGACCAAAAATCCCCAATCACAAAGCTAGTGTAGTGTCTTGAAAACAACCCCTAGTCATGAACTGGTTATCGTTCTATTCTACTAGAACTATTGCCCCTTTAGAAGTGAGCTCGTTGCTGAAAAAGCATCTTACCTTTGCATTACAGGAATAAACAAGTAATCTTTGTCAAAAATATTAATTCCTGCTGTCCATCGCTTCACACGCTCAAAAGATGATTTGCTCTTGTCATAGCCATTTTGAAGGTTCTTGTCTACTTCAGTTAGCTTTCGGAAGAAAAAACTGTTGTAAAAATAGAACCTCTCTTTGTCGGCTTCTGGAATCTGGCTCTGGAGGTACCTGAATTGAAAACGAAAGTAAAACTCTGATCTAAAAACATTAAATACAAGATCTTGACTCCAAGAACCTTCAAATAGAGCAATGTTGTCCAACATCAAAAACATTAGCCAATAAAACCCAAATATACCCCTGCACACTCTAATATCTCTAGAGAGATGGCATTGTTATTCAAAAATCGCCAAAATGCTACTATTTTCCATTTCAGCATTTCCACTTCGCATTCCCATTTTCACTTACTCATTCCAAATGTAGCTGAAAATTCCCAAACTGTCACATTAGCACATGGCAGAAGCACGCCCACAAGAAGTCGCCAGCACATCGTGGGAACATACAGATGAGAAGATATGCACATCAGATGGTAAACCACACTTACACAACACCATTTCTTTTTTGGCACGCAGGTTTTTGTGAAAGAATCTTTGTCCCCCAAACCCGGGCTTATTAGTCGCTGCCACCCTTCGTACATCGCACATCGGGCACGCTCCCGTCTTCATCGCTCTGTCTTACAGGGCTAAGCCATAAAGAATCCCAGATTACACATGGGTTTTCGTGAAGAATCTGACAGAGATAACACTTTTCAGTGGCTAGGCAGAGAAAAGTTAAAATCCGGCCAAGAAAAGAATGAAGACTTGGAAAACTCTTGGCAGAAAAGTTTATACCTAGATGAATCCAGGATAAGCCCAGATTCACCCTTGAAGGAAAGTGCAAGGTATAGACCCATGGTAGTCACCCACAAGACAATATAACCATCAGTGACCTGTCGTTGGTAAACTCAAGGATATTTAAGGCACGAGGACGTTTACATCATGCCTTTGGAAGGGTGTGACGTCCTCCGAGGAATCCCTTGGCGGTCAATTTTAGGGCAAGGAAAGCCATCTTGAAGAATGAGAAGGGCAACGAGATTGTATTTGATGGAAAACTGAAAGGCAAGTCCATCCCACTTGATGAAATCCAGATATTTTTTTTTAACCCGATTTTCTTGAAAGAACTGAATGATGATAAAAGGTCGAATATGTCAGGCCGACCAGATTTTCTGCAAACTCTGGCTGACTGTTTCTCTGAGGGCTTACAAGGCGAGTTGCCTCCTTCAAGTCTTGAAGATCACATAATTCATTCCCGGTAGTACACCACCGAACCGGCCACCTTACACAATTAGCCGAGCCAATAATAAAGAAACAATGAACCAGGAAGATGGATCTCGGAGAATGAGCATTGATTATAGAGCTCTCAATAAAATCACTATCAAGAACGGATTCCCTATCCCACGGATCGATGATATACTCAATAGATTTCAAGGGTCTACTTGCTTTAGCAGAATCGATTTGAAGAATGGTTATCACCAGATCCGGATTACTTATGGGAGACGTCTACAAGACAGTTTTGACGACATCTTTTGGTTTGCATGAATATTTGGTGATGCCTTTTGGTCTTACAAATGCTCCAGCTACATTCAACCGCTTCATGGATAGGATTTTCTGAGTTCTCTAAGACATTGGGGAAGCATAAATTGGTTCTAAATGTGAAAAGAGCCAGTTTTTCTTGCCTAGGATACATTTCTTGGGACAAATCGTCTCAACAGAAGGAATAAATGTGGACCCGGTTAGAATGTTCATGAGGATCGGAGCTTACCTGGGCTGCTTCTCCTATTATCGGTGGTTCATTTGGAAGTTTGCAGAGATAGCTTCACCTTTGCCTTTGCTCACTCAGAAAGGAGTTACTTTTATTGGGGACCCACAGAGATTGTAGTCTTTGAAACTCTCAAAGAAACGTTGCCTACTGGACTCACGTTGGCCTTACCAGACTTGCAAAAGCCATTCAAAGTTTATTGTGATGTTTATGGTCGCAATTTGTGAGCAGTCTTGATGCAAGAAGGCCATGTAATTGCCTATGAGAGCAGGATGTTTTTACGTCCTGCTATTATGAACAAAGAGCTATTAGCAATGATCCATGCTCTTACTCAGTGGCGACACTATCTATTCGGAGCTGATTTTACAGTCTTTACAGATCGTCAAAGTTTACGCTACTTCTTGTCGCAAAAGCAGCTTTCGGAAAAGCAAATGCAACATCTTGTCACAGTTTCACTTTCAGACAGTCCATGTTCAAGGACCGAAAAACTTTGTGGCGGATGCATTGTCTCGGAAGCCCTTGGTTCAGGCTATTTCCACAATACATCATCGAAGCTTCAAGGATATGGTAGATCATTACGCCACAGATCTTGATTTTGCAGATATCTTTCACCAAATACAGAGTGGAGAGACAATTGCAGGCCAATCCATATGAGACAGCTATTTGATGTGGAAACAATGTGTGCTACACAACCTTTGAGGAAAAAGGTTTTAATAGAGTGCCATTGTCCACCTTTTTCCGGCCATTGCGGCATGGATACCACTTTAGGGTGTTGACCGTTACTTTTATTGGCCGAAGCTCAAAAAGGATGTGGACGAGTTTGTTGGCAATTGCTTAGTATGCCAAAAGGTCAAGTTTGACAGGCATAAGGCACCAAGTTTTCTACAGCCTTTACCTATACCCTCACGTCCCTGGGAAAGCATTGCCATAGATTTTATTTTTAATCTTCCCAAAATCAAAGTGGGCATGATGGCATTTGGACAGTCATCGATAGATTCAGTAAACAGGCCCACTTCATTCCGGTAAGAGGCCCGATCATTTGGCGAAACTATTTGTCTCACAGATTTTTCAAATATATGCCATGCCTGAGTCCATTGCTTTGGACAAAAATCCCTGGTTTACTTGTTTGATTTGGAGGGCAATCAAGGAGAACATTGGTGCGCGGTTGCAGTTCTTGTCCTCATCCACATAGCCAATTCGATGGTTATTTCGGATCAGAAGACTTAATGGGAAAAGTACTTGCCCTTGATGGAGTTTGTCACAAACTGGTGAAGCGGTAGTAGACCCGGACACACACACTGTGCTCGGACTGACACGTGGTAGGCTAGAACGGAAATCCGGGAAAACCCGCCGCAAAACGCGCTGACGTGGCAAGCGTATGGACAACTGTACGGATTTTTGCTTTTCACGCTGACACACCCATATGGTTTTCCGAAAATCACGCTAAGATGCTTTTGGGGCTTGAATGCTTTAATTTCTAAAAGCTCTTGGGCCCAATGCTTTAGAGTAAGAAGTGTTTGATTTTGGGACTCTTCTTTTGGGCATCCCTTGCACCTTTAAATAAGTGGGCAAGGCCTCACTTCTCAGAGCATCCGAACGCAGAGTCTGAGAGTGAGCACATGCCCACTCATTTGTACTTTGAACACAGATTAATACATCGAAAGGGGCGCCAATCTTTGGGGCCAATATCTCTAGGCACGGAACTACGCCGGCAGGCCGTGTCGACTTAATTGTGAAGTGTGAATTGTTTTGAAGTGAATCTCTACTATGTCGTGGTAGAATCTTGACTTGGGGTGTCCAAGTTTGTTACAGTGGTATCAGAGCACAAAAAGATTCTTCTTCTACGGAGGATCCGATCCTTTTTGCAGCGCACACAGCTTATTAGCCACCCCCACCCTTCATACATCGCGCATCGGGTGCGCTCTGTCTTACAGGGCATAAAGCCATAAAGAATCCCAAATTACACATGGGTTCTCGTGAAGAATCTGACAGAGATGACATCTCTCAGTGGGAAGGCAATAAAAAGTTGAAAATCCGGTGCCGGAACTGAAGAAAAGAGTGAAGATTTGGGCAAATTCTTTTTTTTTTCACACAAGTTTGTCAGAAAGGAGTACAAACGTCAACTATAGATTGGCATATGTGCGAACAGATTGATTAAGTACTCCAGGGACCGAGATTGGCGAAACACCTGAAGAATTACCCAATTGATAAGATTTACTCGAGATGGTGTGTGGCCATTGCTTCTCCTCTCAGGTAGGGAGGAAAGCCGAAAAGACAGACGAGTGCAGAAAAGTGGAACTTGTACTCGCAGAAAGACATGGACAAGCACTCTTGAAAAGAAGCACTTCTACCGCCAAACAATTGACTTCCTCCAAGACAAGAGCAAGAAAAGAAAAGAATTCAAAGAAGGTGGACACTCGACTAAGTTTGAATCCTTTTCTGGGTTCCCAGATGCTCCGAGGACTTTGGCCTTCATTCAGCAGTTTGACATAGCTTTCTTTGGAGGGCATTACTTAGAGCACTCCAAGATTAGGAGGGCTACATCTTTCTTCAAGGGAAATGCTCGAACATGGTGGTCCACTCTTCTTCTAAGGAAGGAAGCTCCATTTAAATGGTTGAAATTCAGAAGGCTCTTTATTTCTTCTTGGTTGACTCAAGAGTACGAACGAGATATACGAACCGCTTGGAATCATCTTCGGATGACCAAGGGAGATTCTTTGGACGCTTATTGCGAGAGATTTTGGAACTCTTTTCTACCAACCTCTTCATTTAAGAAGGTCTTTTTCAAGGAACAAATTGAGCGGTTTTGTTGCGGACTCCATACAGAGATCCGAGACTACTACCTGGAACAAAAGTCAAATTCTATTCAAGAATTCATGGATCGTGCGAAACAGGGTTTTGTGATACATTCGCGAAATTTGACTTACCCCACTGATGAGATCTTGACTCGGAGAACCCAACAGACCTCTCACAATGAAAGTGGAAAGAGAAAGAGTTCACAGGACAAAGAAAAAAAAGATACACGTCCCCGACTGACTCTTAGAGAAAGGGCTATCTATCTCAAAGAGGGGAAGTGTTTTGGTTGCAGGGAATTTGGACACATCTCCGCAAAGTGCCCCAAAAAGGCACAGCAAGAACAAACTAAAGACAGGCCAGAGAGTTCTAGAGCAACAGAGGAACGTGGCAAAAAAGGCTGATGAAACAGAATTGGTACCATGGGGCCCGAACCGAATCAAATAACAAAAGTACAAAACTTTGTGGCACTTGGGGCAAAGTGAAAGATCGAACTAAGGCAAACTTCTTTTCACTTAAATTGGTGGCTTGACTTGGAATTACATCCGGCAGGCTGAAGCCACAGGCGAAGGCAGTTCTAGTGGCACCCGGACGGGATGTTGCCATTACACCGATCATTGGCAAACTTCGTTTGCAATGTCAGGGGTATTTAGGGCACGAGGACTTCTACGTAATGCCCTTAGGAGGGTTGTGATGTCCTCCGAGAAATCCCTTGGTACTACAAGAATAACACCATGGTCGACTATCGGGCTGAGAAAGCGACTTTGACAAATGAAGGGCAAAGAGATTGTACTTGATGAAATTCAGTTTCTTTACTCGATTTTTGGAGAGAGCTGAATGATGATTAAAGGTCGAATATGTTTTGACCTCGAAAAATAACGCCAAGATTTTCTCCACATGCTGATTGTTTTTCTGAGGGCCTGCCAGTGCCAGGCGAGTTGCCACCATCTCGTCTTGAGGATCACACTATTGATCTGATACCTAGAAGCACACCACCGAACCGGCCACCTCACTGTGTTAGCCGAGCCCCAAATGAAGAGATTATGAACCAAGTGAAAGACCTTTTGGAAAAGGCTCTTATCTAGCCGAGTACTCCACTCTACTGCTCTCCGGTGTTGTTGGTTTTACAGAAAGACGGATCTTGGAGAACGTGCATTGATTATAGAGCTCAACAAAATCAACATCAAGAACAGATTTCCAATTCCGAGGATTGATGATATTCTTGACCGACTACAAGGATCCTCTTGTTTCAGCAGGATTGATTTGAAAATCGGATATCATCAGATCATAATCGTGCCAAGAGATGTCTACAAGACAGTTTTTCGGACGAGCTTCGGTTTTGTATGAATTTTTGGTGATGCCTTTTGGCCTTACCAATGCTCCAACGACTTTCAACCAAATGATGGATAGGATTTTCAAAGAGTACAGATCTTTTGTTGGCACTTTCTTTGATGACATTATAAGGATGAGGCAAAACATAGACACCATCTGCTACACGTCTTTCAGGCATTGCGAGATCACAAGTTAGTAATCAATGCCAAGAAGAGTGAACTTTTCTTGCCGGAGATGCACTTTTTGGGACACATCGTCTCAGCAGCAAGAGTACAGATGGACCCAGCCAAGATTGACACTATACGTGATTAGTCCGAATTGAAGAATGTTCATGAAGTTAGAAGCTTCTTGGGCTTATGTTCTTTGTCACAATCCAGTGACTTGGCATGCCCAGCAGATACACACACACCCTCCCTGGTTTGGCCAGTTCCCGGAAACTGCTGACGTAACATGGCTTGTACGGCGCTGAACTGATGACATGGCATGGCATGTACGGCGCCGAAACTGCTGACGTGGCTGAATGTACGAATGCTCGCATTTTACGGCAGCTGTATGGAAAAGTCTACGCAAAAGCAGCATGCAGCTTTTTGGGCTACGCTCTACACAAGAGAGAAAGAGAAAGCTTTATTTTACATTGCTTTATTTTAGCGAGCCTTGTGAGAGAAAAGTTGCTTTATTTTGAGTGGGCTTTTAATGGCCAGCTTTTGGGGCTCTACTTTTGGTATCCCTTTTAAAACATATAAATTAGTGGCCTTGGCTCCCACTTCTCAAAGCATTTGGACGCAGAGTCAACGACTCCTGTGTACTTTGTGCAACAGATTAATACAAAAAGAAATACCGAAAGGGGTGCCAGTCTTTGGGGCCAATATCTCTAGGCACGGAACTCCGTCGGGCTGTGTCGAATTAATTGTGAGCTGTGAACTGTTTTGAAGTGAATTCCTGTCGTGTGCGGTAGAATCTTGACTTGGAGTGTCCAAGTCTGTTACAGTGGTATCAGAGCGCAGCCAATTTCTCTTCTACCGGGAAATCCGATCTTTTTTACGCGGCACTTATGGATTTAGACAGAGATCAGTCGACTTCCTCTGCATCCGGAGACGCGAGAAGAGATCACGAAGAAGATTCACGCGAGGAGTACGGCCGCCTCGGTCTACTCAGGCGGAACTTGAAGAGATTGAGCGTCGACGATTGATTGACGATGCAACAAAGATGATGTTAAATTTTGTGAAGGACCCGAAATTTACAAAATTTATGACCCAAACCTCCTTCGACGAGGTGTACGCACAGTGGCGGCAAACCACAGAACCACCCCTCAGACCGGCACTCAAGAAACCTCCCTCTCCGAGGATGTTTACTGAGCAAGAATTAGAAGAGGTGGTTGATACACGGATTTCTCAACTTTTTGACGCCTAGAACAAAGTTGAAGAGCACGACAAAAACCAGAAGAAAGGAACTAACTTCCCGGGTTATTTGGGTCGTCAATATGCTTTTGCCTTGGCAAGAAAGCAGAAAAAGCATGTCAGATTTGAAGGAGTATCCAGTTCTTCTTCTTCTGACAGTTCTTGCAGCTCTTTTGTCTCGAGCCAAGAAGACAGAAAAGGGGAAAAGAGAAGCAAAAAGCAAAGCTTCGGAAAGGGCAAGAAAAAGGCAAAGAAGCCTAGATTTCGCCCAATTTCTGACAGTCCTACAGAGGACTCGTCTTTAGACAGCTCGGACTCCGATGATCACAGATTCTATGCAAAGAAGAAGAATTTCTACAAAGGCAACCAGCATGACTTTCTGGAGAATAAAAGCAAGAAAGTCCGAGAGTTTAAAGAAGGTGGACAATCAATTAAATTTGACTCGTTTTCTGGATTTCGAGATGCTTCGAAGGCTTTGGCCTTCATACAGCAGTTCGACATAGCTTTCTCTGGAGGACATTACTCAGAGCACTCCAAGATTCGGAGGGCTACCTCTTACTTCAAGGGAAATGCTCAAACTTGGTGGTCCACGCTTCTATTGAACAAGAAAGCGCCAGTTAAATGGCTGAAATTAAAAGGCTTTCTATTTCTTCTTGGTTGACTCGAGAGTACGAACGTGACATACGAACTGCTTGGAACCATCTTCGGATGACCAGAAAGATTCATTGGATGCATATTGCGAGAGATTCTGGAGCTCTTTTTGTCACAAGACGGGCACCACGTGCCAATAGATAAGAACAGACTGAACAGACTTTTAGCACTTCAATAACAATTGAACTGAAAAAGAGAGACGACACGCGACACGGAGTTCCGGAATTCCGCCCCAGAGAGTATTGGCCCCAAACCTTAGCGCCCCTTTCGGTATTTCTTTATATTGCATCAACACAGTACAAGCCGGTACTCCAAACTCTGCACCTTCTCCACGAAGCATACCAGAGAATGAGCCCTAGCCTTATATTTGGCATAAAAAGCAATTACAGTGAAAAGCCTTCAAACTCAAAAGCATCTGGCCCAAAAGCAAAGCCAAAAAGTTGCCAGCATAAATCACGGAATTCCGTACAACTGCCACGTCATCAGCCAACGCAAAACGCGGAAATCCGTAAAACCTGCCATGTCATCATGCCAGCACAATTTTCGAAAATCCGCCACGTCATCAGTTTTTGTGTGTGCGGGTCCTGCTTTATTTTAATCCTTTGTCACTTGGGTCCCATCGGACGGGGTCCCCATAAGTTGGTAGGACTTCTTCTTCTATTACTTGTTCTTCTTAGAGTTTAGGCCCCTCGACCGGCATCTATAAGTTGGCTCCATTCTTTAAGCTTTGACATGCCAACAGTTTGTTACATTTCCCCTTCTTGAAAGAGAGTAATCGTCCGCGATTACAGTATATCTACAAAACAACTCAAGTTAGCTCAAAAAAAATTCCGAGGGACAATCAGTTTGCTCTTTTTATTAAGGAGTTAGCTTCTCCTTTCTGCTCTTTTGATCAAGGAGTTAGCTTCTCCTTTCGGCTGTTTTGATCAAGGGGTTAGCTTCTCCTTTCTCCAAATCGGAACTCTTGATATTCCGGCGTAGTAAAATTAGTCATCACACCCAGACCGTACTAATCTTCCACGGGTGTCTTGATGCACTAAAATTACATACCCAGGCAATCTCATCCAATTAGGAATATTCAATGGTTGGCACATCACAATGCAACACAAATGCTCACATATACATGTTACAAGACATAGAAACATAAAGCCGCCGATGGACACTCCTCCCGCATAACCTGACAAGGTCCGGGCCACTGTCACAAGACGGGCACCACGTGCCAATAGAAAAGAACAGACTCAACAGACTTTTAGCACTTCAATAACAACTGAACTGAAAAAGAGAGACGACACGCGACACGGAGTGGCGGAATTCCACCCCAGAGAGTATTGGCCCCAAACCTTGGCACCCCTTTCGGTATTTCTTTATATTGCATCAACACAGTACAAGCCGGCACTCCAAACTCTGCACCTTCTCCAGGAAGCATGCCAGAGAATGAGCCCGAGCCTCATATTTAAAGGCCCTTGGCCTAAAAAGCAATTACAGTGAAAAGCCTTCAACTCAAAAGCATCTGGTCCAAAAGCAAAGCCAACAAGTTGTCAGCGTAAATCAAGGAATTCCGTACAGCTGCCACGTCATCAGACAGCGCAAAACGCGAAAATCCGTACAACCTGCCACGTCATCATGCCAACGCAATTTTTGAAAATCTACCTGCTATATTTTAAGCCTTTATCACTTGGGCCCCATCGGACGGGATCCCCATAAGTTGGTAGCACTTCTTCTTGTTACTTGTTCTTCTTAGGGTTTAGGCCCCTCGGCCGGTATCTGTAAGTTGGCTCCATTCTTTACGCTTTGACACGTCAGCAGTTTGTTACACTTTTCTACCAGCTTCTTCATTTAAGAAGATCTCGTTCAAAGAACAGATTGAGAGGTTTACCTTTGGAGCATGCCCAGTAGATACACACACACACCCTCCCCAGTTTGGCCAGCTCCCGGAAACTGTTGACGTGGCATGGCCTGTACGGTGATGAATTGTTGACGTGGCATGACCTAACGGCACTAAAACTACTGACGTGGCTGAGTGTATGGATGCTCGCATTTTACGGTAGCAGTATGGAAAAGTCTACACAAAAGCAACGTGCATCTTTTTGGGCTACGCTCTACGAGAGAGAGAGAGAGAGAGAGAGAGAGAGAGAGAGAGAGAGAGAGAGAGAGAGCTTTATTTTAGCAAGTCTTGTGAGAGAAAAGTTGCTTTATTTTGAGAAGGCTTTTAATGGCCAGCTTTTGGGGCTCTTCTTTTGGCATCCCTTGTAAAACTTATAAATTAGAGGCCTGGGCTCCCACTTCTCAGAGCATCTGGACGTAGAGTCTAAGAGTGAGACCCAACCACTCCTGTGTACTTTGTGCAACAGATTAATACAAAAAGAAATAAAAGGGACGCCAGTCTTTGGGGCCAATCTCTCTAGGCACGGAACTTGTAAGGTGCAGCAGAATGAATGTTTAAACTTTGCTCAAGATGAGTGCTCCGAACTGTGCTCAAGGTTCCTTTTGTTCTTATGGAAGGGAGAGCCTTCCGTTCTTAATGAGAGAGTGCAATGAACACAAACAAAGTGAATGGACATTGTGCGTGAAAGTGTATGAGACTGAGAGATAGAGAGAGAAGAGAATACGACCCCAAAGACGTTGTAAAACCCTCCTCCGAAGGCCCCACTCTCTATGGCGAGAGCGGTCTACTTATCATTGCACAAATCTCTGCAATGCTTGGACTTGCCGATGATGTCGACGACGATGAGACGGGTTGAAATTTGAAAACGCTAAGGGCTGAAATCTACAAATCTTGTATCTGTTGAATTCTGACTCTATGTCAATGACGATGTCGATGACGACGATGCGACAATGACGCGCTGAAAATGCAGATGCTGAAATCTGCGTTTTCCGGGCTGAAACTGTAAACTTCGTGGGATCTGACTGTGCGACGGGGATCTGCTACGGGAAGGTGAGATCTGTGAGGCTTGGAACTTGATCTGCGAGTGCTAAAGGCTGAAAACTGAAAACGCTGGTGTTCTTGATGTTCCGTCGCGATGATCTGCAAAAACACTGAGGTTGTGATGCAAACCAAAAATGCAAGGACTGAAATTGTCTTCTGTTGTCGCCGGATGTCCTGCAAATGCAAAACGCTAGGCTGGTCTGCTGTGTCGTGTTGACGCCGGGCTGATCTGTTGTGCACAAATCGCCAAGGCTGGTCCTGTAGATGAAAAACGCTAGGGTTGTCATGACGATGCAGAAAACGCTAGGCCTCTTGGGTTCTGCTGAGAAGTTGCCTGTTGAATGTGTGCTCCTGCTGCCTCTTCTGCCAGAAAGTGCTAGCGCTAGGTTTCTATTTATACAAACTTAGCAAAATTGCCCTACCTACTTTCCAACAAAAGTCACTTAAAAATAATAAGTGAAAAATGTCAAAAATAGGAAAAATAGGCCTATGCACTGTAAAAATGCTACTAATGGGATCTGACTGGAATCTGATGATCATGCTGTGTGCACCCAGAGGATATGCATCTAATCTAAGTGTCTGGACATGCACGGTCTGCGAACAGACTCGCAAAGGTGCCAGATCACTTCCTATTCTAGACTGACTTGACTGAACTGAACCCTGGTCATGCTGTAGCTTGTCCACGGACACATAGGGTTGGATGTGTCACGTGACAGAACTCCGCCGGGCCGAGTCGAATCAATTGTGAACTATGAACTGTTTTGAAGTAAATTCCTGTCGTGTCGCGGTAGAATCTTGACTTGGAGTGTCCAAGTCTGTTACATTCTAACTATCGGCGGTTCATTAGAAAGTTTGCAGAGGTCGCTTCCCCTTTGCACATTGTAACACAGAAAGGAGTCCCTTTCTCGTGGGGACCCACAGAGGAGACTGCCTTTCAGACATTAAAAGAGAAATTGACTACAGGATTATTTCTTACTTTGCCGGGTTTGCAAATGTCATTAGAAGTATATTCTGATGCTTTTGATCGTAGTTTGGGTGCGGTCTTCATGCAAGAAGGCCATGTCATTGCCTATGAGAGCCGATTGTTTTCAAGGCCGGAATTGACAGCACAGATTTATGAGAAAGAGCTTTTGGCGGTTATCCGTGCTCTTACTCAGTGGCAACATTACCTACTCGGAGCCGATTTTACGATCTTCACTGATCATTAGAGTTTATGCTACTTCTTGTCACAAAAGCAGCTTTCGAAAAAGCAGATGCAGTGGGCTAACATCTTGTCACAGTTTCATTTCCAGATTGTCCATGTACAGGGACAAAAGAACTTGGTGGCAGATGCTTTGTCCCAGACACCGTTAGTCTTAGCTATTTCCGCGCTTCATCATAGAAGCTTCGAGGACATGGTCGATCAGTTCGCCACAGATCCAGATTTTTCAAATGTATTCAGTCAATTACAGAATGGAGAGGTAGTAGCGGGATATTCCATTCGGGATGGCTACTTGATGAAGAAAACGATGTTGTGCGTTACATAGCCGTTGAGGGAAAAGGTTCTAACCGAATGCCATTGTCCACCATTTACGGGTCATCGTGGCATTGATACCACCTTGAAAGGTGTGTAGCGATACTTCTTTTGGCCGAGACTCAAGAAGGATGTGGACGATTTTGTACACAGTTGCTTGGTATGCCAGAAGGTCAAGTTTGACGGGCATAAAGCACACGGATTGTTACAGCCTTTACCCATTCCCACCCGCCCCTGGGAAAGTATTGCAACGGATTTCATTTTTGATCTACCGAAGACACGGAATGGGCACGATGGTATCTGGACTGTTATTGACAGATTTAGCAAGCAAGCTCATTTCATTCCAGTGAAGAAAACAGTCAAGCCGGATCATTTAGCGAGACTGTTCATTGCCCAGATATTCAGATTATATGGCATGCTTGAGACAATAGTCTCTCACAGAGATCCCCTGTCACAAACGGGAGCGCATAGCAATATAAAATATACTCGGATAAATAAAATTTATCACTTAATATTTAAGCCAGAGGATATAGAGAGAAATAGATATAGAGAGAGAGAGAGAGAGAGAGAGAGAGAGAGAGAGAGAGAGAGATAAAGTGAGAAGATCGACACAGTACTGGGGACCAGAAGATGGGCTGGTCCCCCCCCGTAATAGTATCTTTATAACTGAGGAGAAGTCTATACAAGCACTTGAACCGAACGTATTACCACGTTCGTTCTAGAATAAGACTTGATGGTTCCCGGAAGCCTCGGCTTCCGAATCCTAGGGCAAAACCCTATTCCAAGGAACTTCCGTTCCTTATTCCAAATCCTTGAGAACCAAGGTTCTCGCCTCTGGATCTCACCTTCCAGACTCGAGGCATGACATCCCTGCAACTCTCTTTTAGAACTCTATTTCCAGAGTCCTCTTCCCGCAGAACAACTCTGCTTTCCCGGACACGAAGTCCTTTACTTGGGAATCCCAACTTCCGGATCGCAACTTGAGAGACTACCTCTCTCCGATCCGTGGATCTACTTCCCAAACTCGGGTACGAAACCCCTGGGCTGATCTAGCTCTAGTTCCTCAGAGCGCTTTTCTCCTGCAGAGGCTCATACCTTCCTCTACTCCTACTCCCTCACTAAGAGGAAGTACACCTGCAAACAAATACTCAGAGTTCACATGAAAATCGTTACCTTCAAAGTCTCGACGCTCGAAACGCAACTCCGTTCTCGAAAAGCAATTCCCCGGAAGAGATCTCTCCATAGAAAATCCTCTCTTCCAATCCTACACACAAAAGAGGTGTGTTCTCGGGTTCCTTCTCGTAAATCAGCCCCGTCTACGACGTTTATGGGCTGAAAACAGAGAAAAACAGCAACTTGTTGCGATGGAAACACGCTTCGTAGGCACTTCTTCGCGAGGGAACTCACGCACTAGGTCTTGGCGACATCTGGTACACTTGGGGCAGCCATGGGCATCACCGGTAACGTCTTCTTTACGGCTGAAATTTGCAGCAGCATCTCCTCCTTGCAAAGATTGGTCCTCCTCCTAAGTGATGCTTTTATAGCTCCTAGCCACGGGCACAAATAGCTGCTCGCGTAGAGATCGCGGCCGTTTTTTTTTTTCCCCCCCCTCAAAATTTTTAGTTTTTTTTTCTCTACTCTGCCAGAAAAAGAGAGAGAGAAAACGCTGGCTGATTTGTTGCCTTATTTATTAGATGGCTGCCCACTTATTAAGTGGGCGGCCAGCGTATTTTAAAAATAGTCTGAACCTGCCCAAAAACTCAATAAAACCTTATAAGTTAAAAACAATGCTTTCACAGCACTTCCCAGGCGTCCCTGGATGCAATCACACGCACAGTTGCAATGCAGACATAGACTTCCTCGCGGGAAAGCATCTGCTTTCCCGAAAAGCAATCCCGCTTTTTCAGAAAGCATCTGTTTTTCCTCAAAGTTTCCTCTGAACCCATCTTCATTCAAGTGCTTGCTTTTTCCTTGTGCACAATTCTAACACAGTTCGGAATTTCCTCCCGACTATGGATATTCCCTTTCCAATGCACCCGTCACCCACCTTGTGACGCATCAGGAATACCCATCACCTAGTCCTTTCCTACCGAACTTACGGTACAATCTCCTTCACGATGCTCTGTCACCCATCCTATGACGCATCAGAGATGTCCGTTCCCGGATGGTCGGATACTTCTTTCCGATGCTCCCTGTCACCCATCCAATCTGACGCATTAGAAGTACCCGTTCCTGGTGGCCTCACAGATATTCCCGTTCTCAGTGCTCCCGTCATTACTTTGAATGACGCAGTAGGAATACTCTGTACTCGGATGTCTCCAGTGAGAAAAACCCTCTCACTTATAAATCCAATAATTCATTTAGAATTATTTTTCTGTAAGATAAAGCCAATTTAGCAACATCCCTGATTCACGAGTTTGTTTTGGAAGGCTATTTGGGAGAACATTGGCATTAGGTTGCAGTTCTCGTCATCTTCTTTCCACCCACAGACAGATGGGCAATCTGAGATTGCAAATTCAATTGTACTGGATTTATTGAAGTCTTACATTTCTGATCAGAAGACTCAATGGGAAAAGTTTTTGCCCTTGGTGAATTGCCTACAACAACACGATCCACTCTTCAACGCGAAGGCGTCATTTGAGATTATTGAAGGTGCTACCAAGGTTCCACCCCTCCTAAGCCAGTGTGACATGAAACGTTTCGTGGTTTCGATCGTTTCGGGGTTTCGAGGTTTTGAAACGTTTCGTTTCATAGCATCAAAAACATGAAACAAGTTTCATAAACGACATTAAATGATATATTAATAAAATATGATAAATATGTATACAATGTAGCACACACGACTCTAGACTTTAATGTTCACAAGAGAGAGAGAGACGTGCTCACTGCTTAGAAGCGACTACAAGCGAGCACGATCAAAGAGATGTTCAGTATTGATGAAAGTTAAAACGCAGCCACTAGTTTCATGAATCATAACTGATGCATCATTGATTCATTTAGCAAAGCATTTCTATTGAACAAAGTTTCTAGAAAAAAAGCCCCAATTTTAAACGTTTCATAAAAAATGCCTGTTCGTTGCATGCGTTTCGGCAAAACGTTTCATAGGTTTCGGGGTTTCCAGGTTTCATCTGCATGAAACGCGTTTTTATGTCACACTGTCCTAAGCACGGAGATAAGATTTTTGAAGCCGACCAATACACGAGGGACATGGACACTGCTTTTGCCAAGGTCTGGGAGGCTTTAGCGAAATCTCAAGAAAGACAGAAGAAGGCAACAGATTGACACCGTCGCAATTTGAAATTAAAGGAAGACGATTGGGTGCTCTTACGATTTGAGAAAGCACGCCTGAGAAAGGAAAAGGGAAAGGAGCGGCTTTTTCCAAAGCTTAGCAAAAGATACTATGGACCTTTCCCAAGAGCCTCGTGCACCTTGGAAAAAGCAGTATCTAGACCTAGATCACACTGATCCGCTTCAAAAATCTTATCGTGGGTGTGGGAATTCTGTAATTTACGAGTTGATTACCATTTTCCTTTCTTTCCTTGTGGCTTGGGACCTGTGGGTAGCTTTGTTGACACGTCAGTCTCAATCATCGGAACCTTGAGATCCACTATTATCCGATCTCCTTTCTCCGGATCCTTTGATGAACTTGCATGTGGTTCTCTTAGTTCGTCAGAACCTTCGGATGTGCTACCATTTGATTCACCAAAATTCTGCGACGAGTTGTCATCCGATTCTCCTGATTAATTCTTTTCGCTGGCACACTCTTGCCTTGTTGAGGTGGATAGTATTCTGTCCGTAGAGTAAGTCAATGAGTTGGTATGCGTTCCAAATCGTTCCTTGGCATTTGCATAAGTCTTTGAATAGAGGCAGACTTTTGGTTTAGATAGTAGTCTCGAATCCCTTCTAGCAAACCACAACAAAACTGCTCAATCTGGTCTTTCGAAGTAATCTTCCGAAATGAAGACAGTAGCAAATAAGTATCCCAAAACCTCTGGCAGTAGTCATCCAATGTATCTTTTGATGACATCTCGTGAATATTCATGTGATGTCCAAGTTGACGTGAAAATTGTCTTGAAATTTTAATCACATCGTAGGTGCTTCTCTGCATAACAACAGAGGAAACCACCATGTTTGTGTAGTCCTATCAAGTAAGTTGCCGCCTTTCGCACCCTAGAGTGTTCTGTGAACCGCCTCCAGAGAAGGCGATGTCAAACTGTTGTAGAAACTAAGGCTCGATGGTTGTCCTAGTAGCGAAAATGTCTCAAACCTGACGGCCTGACTCCCTTCCTTAAACTCCTTGGTTTTCTTGTTGATATGGTCATTGTCAAAAGAGGACGACCTCTCCTCCTCTGAACTACTAGATTGCCTTCCATGCCTTCCCCTTTTCGATGCACCCGTCACCCACCTTGTGACGCATCAGGAATACGCATCACCTAGTCCTTTCCTACCGAACTTACAGTACAATCCCCTTCACGATGCTCTATGTCACCCATCCTATGACGCATCAGAGATGTCCGTTCCCGGATGGTCGGATACTTCTTCCCAATGCTCCCTGTCACCCATCCGATGTGACGAATCAGAAGTACCCGTTCTTGGTGGCCTTACAGATATTCCCGTTCACAGTGCTCCCGTCATTACTTTGATGACGCACTAGGAATACTCTATACTCGGATGTCTCCAGTGAGAAAAACCCTCTCACTTAAAATTCCAATAATTCATTTAGAATTAGTTTCTTGGTGTTCCAAGCAAGAAAACCCTCTCACTTATAAATCCAATAATTCATTTAGAATTATTTTTCTGTCAGATAAAGCCAATTTAGCAACACTAGGGACTAATCCTTTATTAAGTACTTAAACTCATGATTAAGACTTAAGAAACTGAACTGAACTGAACTCAAAGAAAGACTTAGAAGACTCTGTGTTTGATTGATTGAATGTGTGATACAAGGGCTCCTTATATAGGAGACGAAGAGACATAAATGAAAAGACACGTCTCTTGGTGAAGAGACATGACTTTAGACGTAAAGAAACATCCTTTCGGTGAAGAGCTGCAACCATTGGGCAAAGGGTCGCACCCGTAGAGCGAAGGGGTGTGACCAGTCGTCAAAGGAGTATGGTTTTTGGCGAAGAGACACGTCCTTTGGGCGAAGAGGTGTGACCATCCAAGCGCAGGGGTCCTCCTTGGCATGGCACTTCGCGTATGTGCAACTAGGAGTGGATGTATTGTTGTTAACATAGTCACAATCGTGACATTCCCTCCCATTGAAAATGAGAGCCCGTGTCAAAGAAATGACTTCTGATGTTGATAGAACTCCGGAAAAGCATTGAATCTTTGAAAATCTTCAATCTTCGAGTTATTGGAAACCTTTGTTTTGAACCTTTGCTTCTTCGAAACCTTTTTGCTTTGACTGCTAAATCCCATGTCATTGCATTATTCAAAGACTTTTTAGAGGAATCTGATATAATCAGGTTAACTGCAACAAGAGGTTGACCTTCAAAATTCTTCATGCGATGTAAGATTTCTGGTTCAAAATCTTCCAGTAACTGCGAAATATTTGGGGAAGAGGAAATCTTCTCAAGGCACTCTTCAGATGGGGTAACTTCATCTTTATGAATCTCTGGAGAGGATTTTGGCTTGAGACTGTAATCATCTTCCAATAATGAATCCCAAAATTCTTCAAAATCATCTTCTGGAACTGTAACTTCATGACTTGTACTTGGTATATCATCATCCAGTAAAGAATCAAAGAAAGCATAGTCGTCTTCAGACTCGGAATCTACAACTATATCTTTATCTTTGTCTTCATCAATTGATTCATGAGAAGTTAATGAATTCAAAAATTCATCAATAATAATATCTACATCAATATCGGGAATCATATTCGTTTCATAATCCACTATATCATGCTGTTTGACTTGTACACGTGAAAGCCCGTGTAAAGTCAATTCACGTCCATCTTTGAACAAATTGATAGTATGTCCTCGAAAGCTAATTGCTGGATCATACTGAAATAACCAATGCTTACCAAGAATCATGTCGTAATAAGATAAAGGCATGACTTCAAAATCTAGTTGATCTGCATAAGTTTGAATCTCGAATTGCAACTGTCAAACTATGTGATCACAAGTCAAAATTGATCCATCTGCTAATTCCACATCATATAAGTGAGATGTCTTCTGAGTTGGTAAGCCAACTTGTAGAACTATCTGAGTGCTGACGAAATTATTCGAGCATCCGTTGTCCACCAAAATATTGATGGAACGATTATTGATAGTTCCAAGAAGGCTCAAAACTTGCTTTGAGAGAGGCTCCAAAATTGAAGAATTGCATTGAGCATGCTTCATAAGAATAGTCGTATCCTCTGAGACACGAATCGTATTGACCACAGATTTTCCTTTATCCTTAGCACAATCTGGTTGTTCAAAATTCGATGATGTTTCCGCGTTGGAATTTCTTTTCGAATTAGACGGATTTGGTCTCTTTGGACATTGATACAATCTATGGTCACCACTGCAAATTGTACATAATCCTTCCTTCTTTGAAGTCGAAGATCCATTTGACAAAGAGCCTTGCTGAGTATTGGAATGCCGATCTTGAGAAAAATCACGTCCTTTACCACGATCAAGTGGAGGAACATGTGAAGAAGATCTGCTTTCAGATTGTCGATCTTGAGAATAGAACCTTGAAGTTGAATAAGGTTGTGTTGCTTGCTATCTGAACTGAGATTGATTTTGTTGACTTTGGCTATAGCTGTCTCTGCGATCGCGCTGTGAAAAGCGAGCGCTGTTTGAAGATCTGTCACCAAGGAGAAAATTCCGTGTAGGGCGCCGATTATTGCCAAGACGCTCGACATAGGCAATTGCGACATCCAAGGTGGTAGGGTTTTATTTGTGCACATCATCCTTCAGGTTGGGTTCGAGTCCGTCGATAAAGCTGTGAAGTTTATCAAAAGAACTAAGGGTCTCTATCTCCAGAGTTAGCCTTTGGAACTCTGTGATGTACGCGGCCAAGGAACCTGTCTGGCTCAGGCGGCGAAGAGAGGACCGGGCATGAAAATCCGCATTGGCAGGTTTGAACGCTTTGCGAATAGCACGCCGGAATTTATCCCAAGAAGGTGTGTGTTTATCATCGGCAACCCATCGTTGCCACCAAAGAAATGCTGTGTCTTTGAGCAGAGAACTAGCAAGTGCAACTTTTTTACTTTCGACCATGTGTTCGATAAGTAAACCTCCATTTTGAACAGCCAATGGTCCAACACGTGCTTGTCACAGCGATCATTGTACGGTTCCGACAGTTTAACATCAAGCTTCTTCTGTGCAGCATTAAAAATTTTATAAAGTAAATGAAGTTCGCGATTATCTACCTCTTCAGTTGGATCTGGTTCGTTTGGTTCATCCACTGAAGCTTCAAAAGAAGGTGTTGAATCAGCATGTGTAGTCCGAGAAGCAACAAATCGACTTCAAGAAGTATTTTCCGTGTGCATCTCATCCAAGCGAGTGTGAAGTGATGCAAGGCTTATGGAAAGTATGGCCATCTGCTCCTCAATAAGAGTAAGGGCATCGTCAGATTGACCACCTCCATCCTGAGAATTCGGCATGGTTACGCCTTAAATGAACTCGAACAGGTGCAAGTTCTTGGTTGGGAACAAGTTCTTCGAGAGGAAAAAGTTCGCGCTCTGGAGTTGAGGAATCAGAACTAATTATCGCGTCCGGCTATGACAAATCGGGAATCTCAATAACTTCCGGTTTTGGAGTATCGAGAATAATTATGACTTCGGTGTAGTAGGAATTTCCGCGAGAACGTTGTCATGAATCTCCTCTTTGTATGAAACTTAGGGAATGTCCACTTTGACTTCAACGTTTGCCATGATACGGTGCCGATGGCGCACGGAGGAGAGGACGAGTGTGAGAGGAGGAACCAATGGGGGCAAGGTGGCAAATCTGGAAAGTCTCACTAACTATCCTGCTGGGTTCTTCACTTTTTTTTAAAGTAAGTTTTAATTAAAGGGTTCAAGTGAAAAGGGGCTTTCACATGGTTTTTAAACAATATGGGGTTGGGCGGTCACTTATAAAATTAATATGTTAAGTTCTCCAACTTATAAGGGCTGCTGCCAGCGTTAAACAAAGAGTCGGCGTAGAATTTCAGCCACGTGTAAAATCTCAGCCAGCGCATGTGTTTCAGCCAGCGTTTCAGCATGGCAGCATTTCAACATGAAAGAGGGTGCGCCAAGGAGTGCCTGGAGAAGGGGTGCGTGAAGAGTATGCAGCGTTTCAGCCCAGCCAGCACGCCAGCGATTCAGCCCTTCATTCAGCCAGCGCAGCAACGCATGATTTGGGGAAAGGGTGCACAAACTTCAAAGGGGCACAACCCTTGGAAAAGGTGCGAGCGTGGAGAAGAAGGGGCATGTTTGTCGTGCTCCCGTTCGCGGGAACGGGTGCGAGGGCGGGTTAGCAGGAGTACAACCCGAGCAAAGGTACACGAGGCTCTCCGGGTATGCTATGCACACATATCTGTGTTCTGTCTTTTTTTATAGAATTGGAACAGAAAAATTCATGTTACCTCATGCTTGTATGCACATGCGTACCATCTTTCTTCTGCATCCATGCAACTCCGGGTAGGGGTAGAGTGTAGCGGCGAGGGTGAGAGGCTCACAACCTTCGGGTCCCAAAAAAATTTGCTCTGATACCATTGTGAGGATTCTAGGTACTAATATAAACTCATGATTAAGTACTTAAACTCATGATTAAGACTTAAGAAACTGAATTGAACTCAAAGAAAGTGTCACAAATGGGAGCGCATAACAATATAAAATACATTCAGATAAATAGGATTTATCACTTATTACTGAAGCCAGAGGATATAGAGAGAAATAAATAGAGAGAGAGGTAGAGAGTGAGAAGATCGACACAGTACTGGGGACCAGAAGATGGGCTGGTCCCCCCCCCGTAATAGTATCTTTTTTACGAGAAGTCTATACAAGCACTTGAACCGAACGTATTACCACGTTCGTTCTAGAATAAGACTTGATGGTTCCCGGAAGCCTCAGCTTCCAATTCCTAGGGTAAAACCCTATATACCTTCATAAGTTCAGAATAGTCTGAACTCACGCACGAATTATAAGAGGGAATAAAGCACTCATAAAACAATAAAAGCAAGGGACACAAGAAAAGAAAACAAACAAACAAACTAACTAAATCACTTAGTTTGCTACGAAACAAAACTAAATAAAACAAAACATTATTAACTTAAAAATGTTCTTAGAAAAGACAAGTGTAAAATAAGATGACGCAACTTACTTTGCCTAAAACAAGTACTCAACTTTAAGCAAAAGAAGGATAAGACATCTAAAAAACTTTATCCTAGAAATCAAACTTCACACAACTACTTGTAATGGAACACATTCTTAAGTCCTCACGTAAGCTAAGTACGAAATCGAAAAATGAATACTCTACAAACCTACGAAGAGCAAAGAACAAAACTTGACAATATCTGATCTCAACTTCGTTGCTTGTCCAAACAGGAAGAATAAGATTATCACCTTTATCATGCATAGCTTGGACAACAGCTATGACATCCCTACTCACGTCGCCAGTGCCCAAGAGTAGGTGCAGGTTTGTATAGAGGTCATTCATGCTTTGAACGTACTCTACAAAACCAACGAGCTAAGTTTCTATCACCCTCCGGAGGTGATGGGCATACTCAGCCATGATAAAGGCTAGCATTTGTCAAGTATTGATTGCCCTTGTAGTAAAACTGCCTTTTCTTCTTACGTAAATGGAGCTTTGGGTCATGTTGTTACTGCCGATTGTTCTATCCTTCCTTCGGATTCCTTGAAAGACCTTTCTCAAGAGGTACTAAATATAGGCTCCCTTCCTCAATCGACTCTTGCCTTCTCAAAGCCATAGAAAAAGGAATTTCTACTTTCGTAGTAAAGTTTGAGGAGTCTTTAGGAGTTCAAGGTATTTTTACCCATTGGAAGTCTGTAATCCTCAAGAAAGCTTCTTTGAAATTAGCATCTTGCTCTTGGAACGTTTCTTCAGGAAGAAATAGCTTATCTTCTTCTGATCGTGATGCTCTTAGGAAATTTCATCGTGATTTTGTAATCTCTTACGTAGATAAGTGCTCTAATAACTTAGAACCCTATTCCAAGGAACTTCCGTTCCTTATTCCAATTCCTCGAGAATCAAGGTTCTCGCCTCTGGATCTCACCTTTCAGACTCAAGGTATGGCATCCCTGCAACTCTTTTCCAACTCTCTTTCCAGAGTCCTCTTCCCACAGAACAACTCTGCTTTCCCGGACACGAAGTCCTTAATTGGGAATCCCAACTTCCGGATCACAACTTGAGAGACTACCTCTCCCCGATCCGTGGATCTACTTTCCAAACTCGGGTACGAAACCCTTGGGCTGATCTGGCTCTAGTTCCTCAGAGTGCTTTTCTCCTGCAGAGGCTCATGCCTTCCTCTGCTCCTACTCCCTCACGAAGAGAAAGTACACCTGCAATTAAATACTCAAAGATCATAACATGAAAATCATTACCTTCAAAGTCTTGACGCTCGAAACGCAACTCGATTCTCGAAAAGCAATTCCCCGGAAGAGATCTCTACATAGAAAATTCCTCTCTTCCAATCCTACACACAAAAGAGGTGTGTTCTCGGGTTCCTTCTCGTAAATCAGCCCCGTCTACCACGTTTATGGGCTGAAAACAGAGAAAAACAGCAGCTGGTCGCGATGGAAACACGCTCCGTAGGCACTTCTTCGCGAGGGAACTCGCGCACTGGGTCTTGGCGACATCGGGTACACTTAGAACAGCCATGGGCATCACCGGCAAACGTCTTCTTTGCGGGTGAACTCTGCAGCAACATCTCCTCCTTGTAAAAACTGATCCTTCCCTCTGAGTGAGGGCATGAGATGCTTTTATAGCTCCCGGCCACGGGCACTAATAGCTGCTGGCGTAGAGGTCGCGGCCATTTTTTTCTTTTTTTCTTTTTTTTTTTCTTTTTTTTTTTCGGCGTTGTTTCGCCAGAAAAAAAAGAGAGAGAGAAAACGTTGGTTGATCTGTTGCCTATTAAGTGGGCGGCCGGTCACCTTTAAAAATGGTCTGAATCTGTCCAAAAACTCAAGAAAACCTTATAAGTTAAAAACAATGCTTTCACAGCACTTGCCAGGCATCCATGGATGCAATCACATGCACAGTTGCAATGCAGACATAGACTTCCTCACGGGAAAGCATCTGCTTTCCCGAAAAGCAATCCCGCTTTCTCAAAAAGCATCTGTTTTTCCTCAAAGTTTCCTTTGAACCCATCTTCATTCAAGTGCTTGCTTTTTCCTTGTGCACAATTCTAACACAGTTAGGAATTTCCTCCCGACTATGGATATTCCCTTTCCAATGCACCCGTCACCCACCTTGTGACGCATCAAGAATACCCATCACCTAGTCCTTTCCTACCGAACTTACGGTACAATCTGGATGGTCGGATACTTCTTCCCGATGCTCCCTGTCACCCATCTGATGTGACGCATCAGCAGTACCCATTCCTGGTGGCCTTCCAAATATTCTCATTCACAATGCTCCCGTCATTACTTTGAACGACGCACTAGGAATACTCTGTACTCGGATGTCTCCAGTGAGAAAAACGCTCTCACTTAAAATTCCAATAATTCATTTAGAATTATTTTTCCTGTTGTTCCAAGCGAGAAAACCCTCTCACTTATAAATCCAATAATTCATTTAGAATTATTTTCTTGTCAAATAAAGCCAGTTTAGCAACAGAAAGTTTAGCAACAGAAAGACTTAGAAGACTCTATGTTTGATTGATTGAATGTGTGATACAAGGGCTCCTTATATAGGAGACGAAGAGACATAATGAAAAGACACGTCTCTTGGTGAAGAGACATGACTTTAGACGTAAAGACACATCCTTTCGACGAAGAGCTGCAACCATTGGGCGAAGAGTCGCACCCGTAGAGCGAAGGGGTGTCACCAGTCGTCAAAGGAGTGTGGCTTTTGGCGAAGAGACACGTCCTTTGGGCGAAGGGGTGTGACCATCCAAGCGTAGGGATCCTCCTAGGCATGGCACTTCGCGTATCTGCAACTAGGAGTAGATGTATTGCTGTTAACATAGTCACAATCGTGACATCATAACTCAGAGCATCTCGACATAGAGTCTGACTGAGAGCGCCTGCCCGCACTATTGTGGTTAATACAAAAAGAAATACCGAAAGGAGCGCAAGTCTTTGGGGCCAATATCTCTAGGCACGGAACTTTGCCGGGCCAGTGTCGAATCAATTGTGAACTGTGAACTGTTTGAAGTGATTATTTGTGGTTTCGTGGTAGATTCTCGACTTGGAGCGTCCAAGTCTATTACATGGAACCCTCTTGCATAAATGGTGTGTACAAGCGTTTTGATAGATGTAGTTATTCTACGGTGGGCATGTGACATTACATGCATATAGTTTTAGGTTAGAGGAATCCAATGAGACAATCCCCCCGTCAATCGGATTCCCAACTTGGCAGATGTGCGATAGTTTCACCTACCTAGACAAGTTTATTAAAAAATCATTTAAATGATTTAATTTTATAACTTGGTTTTCCAAGGTTTCCCTACCTAAGTCCTGAGGGGTACTTATACAGTAGTCTAACCCTGTATAAGGAGCATGAGCCTATCGAGACGGATTCAAAGGTGCGTCAAATCAACCTCAGAGGTGCTTCATTTTGAAGAGTTACCGCGGCGACATTCCCCATTCGAGTCAGTAGAGTCTGCATTTTTGAGGTATTGCATGTGTGTACATTCTATTTACGCAATCGAAAGCAAATACCCCATCGGCAAAGGTGTGGGAGGCCCTTGAGAGGGTTGGTTGGGACCCCATAGGGTGCCATTCTCTCTCTCTCTCTCTCTCTCTCTCTCTCTCTCTCTCTCTCTCTCTCTCTCTCTCTCTCTCTCTAAATTCTCTTTATCTACAAGGAAATAAAAGAAACCATCATATGTGCTAAGTAGCACACATTCAAGCAAGGAAAGAAGCAATGTGACACGAAACGTTTTGGGGTTTCGTGTGTTTCGGGGCTGCGAGGTTTCTGAAACGCTTTGTTTCGGAGCTCAAAGAAAGCGAAACACACGTTTCATTTTACATGTATGAACTTATCATTATACATTGAATATACATAAAATTCACTTGTCAAGACATGCGAAATACCAAAATCTAGATGTGAGACTTGAGTCATGAGTAAATAAGGTAAGATACATCGCTTAAAAAATCCCCAAACGAGTAGTTTGAGGTCAATTGGTCAAAAGGGGGCAAAAAAGAAAATCCAACTCGTTTCGTCCGTTTCGAGGTTTCGGAGGGCCAAAAATCATTTTTATGTCACTACGGTTCAAAGAAATAAAGATTTGTGGAAGTGTAAAGTCTAGATCTTCACCATTTCAATTCTGTTGTACCTGACACTCGTGGTGGGAATCTATGATAAGTTTTTTCCTCGTTCTTTTAATTTTCGCATAGAATCTCGTTGGTGAAGGTTGATGCTAGCGTTTGTCACATGGATGCTTGAGCTGAGGCCAATAGAAGTAACGCTTAACACCCTTAAGTGTTGCCTTTGTGTTCCGAAGCCCAACAAAAGGAGAATTGTGCCACTCCGTGAACACCTTTTGCCTAAAAGCCCGTACCATATCTCACACAACATGGCCTTTTGCACCAAGTACTCTTCTTGCGAGAATGTAGCGAGCGGGTGTCACCAGGAGGTGTATTTTTCCTGTTGCCTTCTGTAAATAAGTATTAGATATATTTATTTTATTTTTACTTGTTTGTCCCGGAATCCTTGAAAAGGTGCAAGTGGACATTGCATGGCCAGTGTGAACGGCTGCAGCCAAATGGGTTTCTCACATCGGGGATCTAGGTCGGTCAGACAGGGACTGCCCGGGCCAGTTAGCACTGAATTCTGATGAGTATGGAAGCTCGTGTGCGCCAAACTAGAATTTGGGCCACTCGTCAAGTCACTGCAACTTTATAAGTTGAAAGGGGCCAATAAATTAACCCACATTGTAGATGTTGGTCAAATGGTAGTCTTCAATGATGGTCAGGAGACCGATAGGGACGCCATGGAAGCATCTCCTAAAATTTAGAAAACTGCTATTTTTGACCGAAAAATGTGTTCGCGTCATTAGCTCTGGAATGACAAGGGGAACATTTTATTGCTCTGTTGTCAAGTCAACTGACGCACCAGTTGAGATATTTTTAGCAGGGAAAGCCCAAACTCGGAAACTGGGCAACGTGTCAGCCTGTGAGTGATTCTGCCACTCTAGGAGGCAAAAACGAGCTGCATATCAACAAAGGGGACGCCATTTTCAGCCTCAGGTGGATTGTAGCAGGTACAGAAGCTATGGAATGCTTACCTTGCCCTCTATGCACAGTATGGTGACGGGAGTGATGCCCCGCACGCTACATACTGCTCTCTTTCTCCCCTACGTACAATATGTTATGCCCCACTAGTGGGCTTCTCATTTGACCTATGTACAGTTCTGGGGGTTTATGCGCGTTTGCCAAGGCAAGAGCCTTTTGAACAGGAACCGGATTAGCTAATTGCTAATCCCCCACAGGTACGCACAGTTCCATCACGAAAGATTGCGAGTTTGGAGAGTTTTCTCGCGTGAAAACTCGTCCAATTCACTGGGAAACTGTCCCATTGCGTGCGGGAGCCCTTGGGACACGCGTAGGCGTGTTCGCTCCGCTAAAAACGATCCGAAACAGGGAATTACAGCCTGCTGTGTTTTTCTGCAGGTTTAGGATTTCACACCTAAACTGCAAGGGGACATCGGGGGAGCCTCGTGAGAGCCCTGGGATGCGTGTACAGGCTTTTGGGCTCCCGGCAGTGAAAAACAGGGAATTACAGCCCGCTGAAATTCTGTGACAGCTCACCAGAAAGCTTCCAGATATCGAGGGAATCCGTCCTAGACAGGTGTTTTTGACCTACAGGGGTTTTTGCGCCGTTATGCTGCCAAAATCAGGTCAAAAAACTGCGTTTTCAGCCCTCGCCAGGTTTGGACAGCTTTGTGAAAGCTTGTGCTAAGTGGTCGGATCGTCTACCTTAATTTGAATAAAGAAATACCGAAAGGGGCGCCAATCTTTGGGGCCTACAGGGTGTCGGTCTCGTGTGCGCAGTGACATTCTAGTCGCTGGACGCAACTGTGTTCTCTTCCCTTCTCAGTGCTCTGTGTAAAGTTAACAGGTAATTGAAATAGTACCGCCCTCTACGTTGTACGGGCCAGCTATATGGTTCCATCGACGGGATAGTCACTTTTTCTTCAAAAAGTGCAGCGTGGATTGTTGTGGGTGAAAGCAACACAGAGCTTGTCGATATGGCAGAGAAGAGAGACCAAGTACCTGAAGAGGGATCTTCCTCACATGGCACAGAGAAAATTCCTTCAACTCTTCAAGAAGAGGATAGGTTGTTTAGAACTCAACTGCGTTGCTGCATGGACATGTTTCAACAGTTGGTTAACAACCCAAGGATGCAGGAATTCTTACAGGCTCCGACACAGGGTTTTCAGCCTCCTACACAAGGCATGACTGAGCCATTGCAGGAAAAGGAGATTTCCAATGCGCAGAGGACTCATGATGCTCGAGGGAAAGCCCATGTGGTTGAGCAACTAGCGGTGTCCAATGATCCAAAGCAACTTGCTTTAGCTGGATAGGAACCGTTTGTGAATGGTCAAGGGAGCAATGAACAGGCTATGCGTCAGACCCTTCCATTACCTAATACTTATCCTGGTTATTTTGGAGGTGGTTCAGTGTTTCAAGCTATGGCTCGACCTTCCACAGGTTATATGCCAGGGAATGTGTTCAGGACAATGCAAACAGGCATGGGTAACCCTATGTACGCGAACATGGGTGTCCAACCAGGTTTTCAGGGTGCCTATGGCCAGTTTCGAGTGCCTGGAACACAATTTGGTATGGCTGGTTTTTCGCAGCCATACGTACAAAATGCAGATATGACAGGGAAAACAATTGATGCGAGTGCTGGAATGAACACTCATGGAGCACCACTGCTACAGGCACCTGTTTATGATAATGTGGCTCCTTTGAGTCAGCCTAAGGATTACAAGGAAGGTGGGCAGGGAGTGAAGTTTGAAACTTTCAGAGGAACTGAGGACCAATTAAAGGCGTTGACCTTCATACAGCAGTTCGATGCAGCTTATGCTGAAGGAAACTTCACGGAATCTTCAAAGATACGCAAGGCTGCCACTTTCTTGAAAGGGAATGCGCTCGAATGGTGGACCGCATTGTTGAACCAGGGTCAAGCCCCAACAACGTGGGTCCAATTCAAACAACTTTTTGCGCTTGCATGGTTGACAAACACTTTTGAAGTGGATGTAATGACAGAATGGCACGAGTTGAATGCTAAACAGTGTGCGGATCTGGAAGAGTACAATAAACGGTTTTGGGCCACACTGTCGCCAGTCACCTCTTACAGGTTTGTGCCTTTGTCAGAACAAATTGAGAAGTACTGTTGCGGATTGCCCAAGAAAATCAGGGACTACTGCACAAAGACTACTGTCATGAATATGTTTCAATTGATAGAGAATGCAAGAGTGGCGATTTAATAGCCACAAGAAAGGGGCCCAAGGCAAACAGTTTTCAGCCAAGGGCAATGTTGCAGCAAAGCCTTCTGAGTCTCCTGCAAAGAAGCCCTCCACTCAAGAAGCTGATACGTCTAAGAAGCAGTCTAAATCTTCTTCGGAACGAGGACAAGGACAAAAAAGGCATTTTTCTGGCAAAACTTTTCAAGAAAGGAAAGCTCTTAGGGAGGCCAAGAAATGCTACATTTGTGAACAGGAAGGACACTTTGCAAATGAGTGCCCACAGAAAAAGTCACAGGATAAGGATGACAAGTCAGACCATAAAGGGAAGAAGCCAAAGTCGAGTGCACGACTTGTTCCAGATTTGGTTGGAGATCAGCCAAACACAGATGCCACGGAGCTGTGCAGAGCTTGGGGCAAAGTTAGAGACCAGACAGTGCAGGTTTTCTTTGATCCAAGAGCCCGTGCAAATTTCATATCACCAGAATTGGCATCAAAGTTGGGCATTCGTGCAGAGGAGATGGGTATGACACGCGAAGCAAGTTTGGCATGCCCAGGACATTCAGAGCCTGTTACTCCCATTCTGGGAAAGCTTCGTCTGCATATTCAGAGCTATGTGGATGCGGAAGAATTTCATATTATGCCGCTTGAGGGCTGTGATGTGTTATTGGGCATCCCATGGTGTTACACGTTGCATGCTATGGTGGATACTTACAACAAAAAGATTACCCTTGTACATAGAGAAAAGACTCATGTCCTTGATGTAAAGCTTAAAGGCGAGTCTGTTCCAATTGTTTCTGCTTCTGCTATTTCATCTGTAATAAAGAATCATCTTTTTGCGTACTTAAAGATCTTTGCAAAAGTACCTCAAGTTGTATCTAATTTGTCTACCTTAGATAAAGACAGGTCAACTTTTTTGAGTGGTTTCAGTGATTGTTTTTCGGACTCTTTGCCAGGGGAGTTACCTCTTGAGAGACCTGAGGATCATACTATAGATCTTGTGCTAGGTTCTAGTCCACCGAATAGACCACCATACAGGGTTAGTGCAGCCCAGCAGAAAGAGATTATGGGTCAGGTCAACGAGCTTGAGAAGGGGCTGATTCAGCCCAGTTCATCCCCTTTTTGTTCGCCTGTACTCTTAGTGCAGAAGAAGGATGGTTCATGGCGCATTTGCATTGACTATCGCGCCTTGAATAAGAATACTATCAAGAACAGGTTCCCCATACCGAGGATAGATGACATTCTTGATCGGCTTGAGGGAGCGTCATTGTTTACAAGAATAGACCTAAAGAGCGGGTATCATCAGATACGCATTAGACCAGAAGATGTCCATAAGACTGCGTTCAGGACAACATTTGGTCTCTATGAGTTTCTTGTCATGCCGTTTGGTCTCACAAATGCTCCTGCCACATTTAATAGAATGATGGACAGAATTTTTAGACCACAGAAACTTCGTGGGTACCTTCTTTGATGACATGATTGTCTACTCAAGTCTGAAGAGGAGCATAGGGATCACTTGACCACAGTTTTCAATGAGCTACGCAAGAATAGGCTACTCATCAATGCGAAGAAAAGTGAGTTCTTTTTGCAAGAAATTCACTTCCTTGGGCACATTGTTTCAAAGGATGGGGTACGCATGGATCCCGCTAAAGTGGAAGCAATTAGGTCATGGCCAGACTTGAAGTCCGTACATGACATTCAAAGCTTTCTAGGCTTATGTTCCTAATACAGGAGGTTCATCCGAAATTTTGCTGAGATTGCTTCTCCACTCCATGCACTGCAAGGAAAAGGAGTTACTTTCAAGTGGACAGCCAAGGAAATTTTAGCGTTCAAACACTTGAAAGAGAAGCCGACTTCAGATCCGGTATTTATTTTGCCAGATCTTTCTAAACCTTTTGTGGTTCAATGTGATGCGTGTGGCCATAGTCTTGGTGCAGTTTTAATGCAGAATGGCCGAGTGGTCGCATATGAGAGCCGAATTCTTTTGAAGACTGAAAGGAACTTGCAAGTCTATGAGAAAGAATTGCTGGCAGTAATTCATGCTCTCACTAGTTGGAAACACTATTTGCTAGGGGCTGATTTTGTTGTCCAAACGGATCATCAAACCTTGCGATATTTTCTTACACAGACGAAGTTGTCTGAGAAGCACATGCGATGGGCAAACATCTTGTCAATGTTCCATTTTCAGATTGTGCATGTGCAAGGGAAAAAGAACGTGGTGGCTAATGCGTTGTCACGAAAGCCCCAAATTTCAGCAGTGTCAATTCCGTACCATTGTGAACTAGACGAAATGAAGACACAATATGCTAAAGATTCAGATTTTGCAAGGATCTATGACCAGCTTGTTGATGGGCAACATCATGAGCACTATATGCTTAAGAATGACTTTCTCATGATGCATGGAAAGTTATGCGTTACTAAACAGTTACGGCCAAAGATTTTGATGGAAAGTCATGCTCCACCTTATGCTGGGCATCGTGGAATTGATGCGACAGTGAAAGGGGTTGAGCATTCTTCTATTGGCCAGCTTTGCGTCAAGATGTTGACACATTTGTAGGATCATGCTTAGTATGCCAAAAAGTCAAATTTGACAGACAAAAGCAACCGGGATTGTTGCAGCCATTGCCGATCCCTGATAGGCCATGGGAAAGTATAGCAATGGACTTTATCTTTGATCTTCCAAGGACACAAACAGGAAATGATGGGATTTGGACTATCATTTGTAGGTTCAGTAAGCAGGCCCATTTCATTCCTGTTAGGAAGAAGATAAAGCCAGAACACATGGTCAAGATATTCATGAGCAATATCTTTAAATATCATGGGATGCCTCAGTCAATTGTCAATGACAGGGATCCACGTATGACGAGTCTTTTCTAAAAGGCATTGTTTGAGAACATGGGCACTACCCTAAAGTTCTCTTCTTCGTTTCATCCGCAAACTGATGGACAGTCAGAAGAGGCAAATTCTATTGTCTTGGACCTACTCAAATGTTATGTCTCAGAGCACAAGGCAACTTGGGAACACCATCTCCCATTGGTTGAATATGCTTACAATAACATTGTGCATACATCAACAGGTAAGGCACCATTTGAGATAGTGGAAGGAGGAAAGAAAGTCCCACCCATTTTGCAGACTAAGGACAAGATATTTGAGGCAGACAAGTATGTGCAAGATATGGATGAAACATACAGGAAGATAAAGATTGCTCTTGAGAAGACTCGGGCTAAGCAAAAGAAAGCTGCTGATCGTCACCGTCATGAACTTGTATTTTCACTTGGTGATTGGGTACTTTTGCGCTTTGAAAAGGCCAGGTTAAGGAAAAGGAAAGGCAAGGAACGCTTGTTTCCTAAGCTCAGTATGCGATATTATGGTCCTTTTCAGATTTCAGAAAAGATCAGCGATGTAGCTTACAAGTTAAAGCTACCAGAAGGCTAGAAAATACATAATGCTTTTCATGTCAGCCTTCTAAGGCCCTTTGTTGGTGATGTGCCAGAGAATATGCTTGATGAGGAACAACGCGAAGTGGAAGAATTGGATGAAATCCTTGTTCCTGAACAGATATTGGCACATAAAGAACGAAAGGTTAGAGGAAAAGTTGCAAGACGCTATTTGGTGAAGTTCAAGACCTATCCATCATTAGATGCCAAATGGATGGAAGAGTCTGAATTGCTTGATTCACCTCATCTATTGCAATTGTATCTTGAAGCCTTTCAAATGGAACCCACAGTGACTTGATGCAACCTTTTTGGAGCAAGGCAAGAGCATGGTTCATGATGCTCAAGAGAGTAGTTAAGCAATTGTATCTACTCTTTCCATACAGAATTTAGCTAGAGAAGTTTGTGCTCAAGAGTACACTAGAAGACTTCTATGCTTGATATATGTGTCGTAGCCAGGTTGGTGGGATTGTTTAATCGTCCAACGCTACATTTCCGGAAGCATGTATATCTTGGATTCCCATCATAGAATATATGTGATATCAGGAGATATCTGCATGTATTATTGGCATGCAAGCGAGGTCGCTTGCAGTATTTCAAGGGTGGGGTGTGTCACCAGGAGGTGTATTTTTCCCGTTGCCTTCCGTAAATAAGTATTTTTAGTTTTTTGTCCCGGAATCCTTGAAAAGGTGCAAGTGGACATTGCATGGCCAGTGTGAAACGGCTGCAGCCAAATGGGTTTCTCACATCGGGGATCTAGGTCGGTCAGACAGGGACTGCCCGGGCCAATTAGCACTGAATTCTGATGAGTATGGAAGCTCGTGTGCGCCAAACTGGAATTTGGGCCACTCGTCAAGTCACTGCAACTTTATAAGTTGAAAGGGGCCAATAAATTAACCCACATTGTAGATGTTGGTCAAATGGTAGTCTTCAATGATGGTCAGGAGACCGATAGGGACGCCATGGAAGCATCTCCTAAAATTTAGGGAACTGCTATTTTTGACCAGAAAATGTGTTCGCGTCATTAGCTCTGGAATGACAAGGGGAACATTTTAGTACGCTGCTGTCAAGTCAACTGACGCACCAGTTGAGATATTTTTAGCAGGGAAAGCCCAAACTCGGAAACTGGGTGACGTGTCAGCCTGTGAGTGATTCTGCCACTCTAGGAGGCAAAAACGAGCTGCATATCAACAAAGGGGGCGCCATTTTCAGCCTCAGGTGGATTGTAGCAAGTACAGAAGCTATGGAATGCTTACCTTGCCCTCTATGCACAGTATGGTGACGGGAGTGATGCCCCGCACGCTACATACTGCTCTCTTTCTCCCCTACGTACAATATGTTATGCCCCACTAGTGGGCTTCTCATTTGACCTATGTACAGTTCTGGGGGTTTATGCGCGTTTGCCAAGGCAAGAGCCTTTTGAACAGGAACCGGATTAGCTAATTGCTAATCCCCCACAGGTACGCACAGTTCCATCACGAAAGATTGCGAGTTTGGAGAGTTTTCTCGCGTGAAAACTCGTCCAATTCACTGGGAAACTGTCCCATTGCGTGCGGGAGCCCTTGGGACACGCGTAGGCGTGTTCGCTCCGCTAAAAACGATCCGAAACAGGGAATTACAGCCTGCTGTGTTTTTCTGCAGGTTTAGGATTTCACACCTAAACTGCAAGGGGACATCGGGGGAGCCTCGTGAGAGCCCTGGGATGCGTGTACAGGCTTTTGGGCTCCCGGCAGTGAAAAACAGGGAATTACAGCCCGCTGAAATTCTGTGACAGCTCACCAGAAAGCTTCCAGATATCGAGGGAATCCGTCCTAGACAGGTGTTTTTGACCTACAGGGGTTTTTGCGCCGTTATGCTGCCAAAATCAGGTCAAAAAACTGCGTTTTCAGCCCTCGCCAGGTTTGGACAGCTTTGTGAAAGCTTGTGCTAAGTGGTCGGATCGTCTACCTTAATTTGAATAAAGAAATACCGAAAGGGGCGCCAGTCTTTGGGGCCTACAGGGTGTCGGTCTCGTGTGCGCAGTGACATTCTAGTCGCTGGACGCAACTGTGTTCTCTTCCCTTCTCAGTGCTCTGTGTAAAGTTAACAGGTAATTGAAATAGTACCGCCCTCTACGTTGTACGGGCCGGTTATAGCGGGCACCATGTGCCAAGTGAAAAGAATAGACTAAGATAGACGTTTAGCACATCAAACAACTGAACTGAAAGAAAGACTTTACACAAGACACAATGTCACCTACTCACTTCACTTGCGCCACATGGACAAGCCACTCCTACAGTCAAGCGTCAGTCTTAGTTAGCTTAGGATCTAGCCTTGCATTTTGTGAGCCTCTAGAAGGACATGCATGATCAAGCAAGTCATAGTTGCATACCCTCAATTGCACAGCTAAGTCACTTAAGCATATAGGCATATGAAGTCACTGAAGTCATTTATGAATAAGTGACTTTGACATGACATTTATTAAAAGTAGGTAGGGCAAATGGCTAAAAGACCTATAAAAGAAGCCCTTTGGGCGCTAGAGAAGGCAGAAGAGGCAGAAGACGAAGTAGTATCGACAACACCCTCTTCTCAACAGTTCTCAACAGCCATTAGCGTTTTTAGCCAGCCTTGGCCTTTTCCCTCAGCGTCTCCCACCAGGTTTTCAGCCCTAAGCACCCCTTGCGGATTAGTAGCGTTTTCAGATCAGCTAGTAGGACCAGCGTTTTCAGTTTTTCAGCCATCAGAATACTATCAGCCCATCAGTATCCCTGAAATCTAAAGGAAAATCAGTGACTTTATTCCATCCAGGTAATTTGTGATAAAGAAGCGCAGTGACTCCCCTCTTGTGAAGTCCCCTCTGCACCAGATTCAACCCTGCTGATCCATGGGATCTCTCGGAATAGTCGAAGCTGGATCGAAAATCTCATGGTAAAGTTCCAAATCTGAGGAGCATCTGCTAGGTCCTCCTCCTCCATCCACTTCGCATCCAATGCGTTGACTAAGAACCGCCGTTCACTTTATCTTTCACTTTCCTTTCCTTGTGAGCCAGTATCTGTTTCAAAACGAGTAACTCCTCGCTCTCTTCCACTTTAGATTGCTCCTGAGGCTCCTTGTCGATTAGCACCTCACCCTTGAAAGGTTTCAAGAGACTCACATGAAAAGCATTGTGAATCTTCCAAGTATCTGGCAACTTCGGTCTGAAGGACACATCACTCATCTTTTCTTGAATCTTGAAAGGACCAAAGTACCACATTTTTAGCTTTGGAAAAAGCTGCTCTTTTCTCTTGCATTTTCTTACGCGTGCCTTCTCAAACCATAAGAGCACCCGATCTTCTTCCTTCAGCTGCAAGTCGCGTCAAATCTTGTCGGCTGCCTTCTTATGCCGTGCTTGAATACCAAGCAACTACGCACAAACTCGTCCACATCCTTCTTGAATCTCGTCCAAAGAAGTCTCTCTCTACCCCTTTCATGGTGGTAGCAATGCCGCGGTGACTCGTAAAAGGCGGACAGTGGCATTCAGTCATAACCTTTTCCCTCAACGGCTGTGTAACACACAACATGGTTTTCCTCATCAAGTAGCCATCCCGAATGAAATATCCCGCAATTGTCTCCCCATCCCTTATCCGTGTGAAAATGTCTGCAAAATCTGTATCCGTGGCATACTGATCGACCATATCCTCGAAGCTCCTATAGTGAATCGCGAAAATAGTCGGAACCAACGTCTTCCGAGACAAAGCATCTACCACCAAATTCTTATGTCCCTGCACATGGACAATCTGGAAGTGAAACTGTGACAAGATGTTCACCCACCGCATCTACTTTTCCAATAGCTGCTTCTGTGACAAGAAGTAGCGTAAACTCTGATGGTCTGTAAAGACAGTAAAATCCGCTCCGAGTCGATAGTGCCGGCACTGAGTAAGAGCATGGATAACCGCCAAAAAAGCTCTTTCTCATAAATCTGTGTTGTCAATTCTGGCCTTGAGAACAATCGACTCTCGTAAGCAATGACATGGCCTTCTTGCATTAAGACCGCATCCAGACTGGTCCCGCAGTCAATTTCTCTTTCAATGTCTGAAAGGCAGTCACCTCTGTGGGTCCCCACGAGAAAGGGACTCCTTTCTGTGTCAAGATATGCAGAGGGGAAGCAACCTCTGCAAACTTTCGAATGAACCGCCTGTAATACGAACACAATCCCAAGAAGCTTCTAATTTCATGGAGATTCTTCAAATCGGACCAATCACGGATAGTCTCTATCTTGGCCGGATCCATCTTCACTCCTGTTGCTGACACAATTGTCAATGTGTCCCAAAAAGTGTCTCTGATAGGAAAAATTCATTTTTCTTCGCATTAATCATTAACTTGTGATCTCGTAATGCATGAAAGACCTGAAGCAAATGATCTCTATGTTCTGCCTCATCCTTGAAGAAAACAATGATGTCGTCAAAGAAAGTGCCAACAAATAGCCTGTACTCTCGAAAAATCCTATCCATCATCCAATTAAATGTCGCAGGAGCATTGATTAAGCCAAAAGGCATCACCAAAAACTCAAATAACCCAAAAGTCGTCCAAAAGGCCGTCTTATAGACGTCTCCTGGCGCGATTCAAATCTAATGATATCCACTTTTCAAGTCGATCTTGCTAAAGCACGAGGATCCCTGAAGTCGGTCAAGTACATCATCGATTTTAGGAATCAGAAATGTGTCCTTGATGGTGATTTTGTTGAGAGCTCTATAATCTATGCACATTCTCAAAGATCCGTCTTTCTTCAAAACCAACAGCACTAGAGAGCAATACGGTGAAGTACTAGGTTGGACAAGACCCTTTTCCAAGAGGTCTTTCACTTTCATAATCTCTTCGTTCTGGGCTCGGCTCAAACGGTAAGGTGGCCGGTTCGGTGGTGTGCTTCCACGTATCGGATCAATGGTATGATCTTCAGGACGAGCGGGTGGTAACTCGCCTGGCAAGCCCTCTGAGAAGCAATCGGCATGAGAGTGGAGAAAATCTTAGCGTTCTTTATCAAGTTCAGACATATTAGTCCTATCCTCATCACTCAACTCTTTCATTAAGATCGAGTAAACAAACAGACTGAATTTCATTAACTTTGAAATGGCTGAAGCCGATACAATAGGGACAGACTCGCCCTTGAGTTTAATATCAAGTACAATGGTTCTGCCCTTCTCTGTGGTCAATGTCGCTTTCCTCACCCGATAGTCGACCACGGCGTTGTTCTTGTGGTACCAGGGAATTCCCAAGAGAACATCACAACCTTCCAAAGGCATTATGTAAAAGTCCTCATGCCCCAAATACCCCTGACAATGCAACCAAAGTTTGCCAATGACAGGTGTAATGGCTACGTCCTTGCCGGGTGCCGCTAGAACTGCCTCTGCAAGTGGTCCCATACGATCGGGAGTGATCTCGAGCCGAGCCGGCAATTCCGGTGAAATGGAGTTTGCCTTGGCTCCTCCATCAGAAGATAAGGGCTTCTTGGTCTTTCACTTTGCCCCAAGCTCGGTAAAGTTCTGTACTCTCGTCCAATGTGCTCAGATCGGTACCCACACAATCTGGAACCAGTCATGTTTTCATCTTGCCTTTTCTTCCACGTTCCTCAGCTACTCTCGAACTCTCAGGCCTTTCGACGTTCTATCCTTTCTGTGCCTTTTTAGGGCACTTTGTCCAATTTCCCCGCATCCAAAGCACCTCCCCTCCTTGATGTAGCAAGCTCTCTCCTGAGGAGTGAGCTTGGGTCGTGCGTCCTTCTTTTCGGGGTTGCTCTTCCTCTTTCTACTTTCATTTGTCGACGTCTGTTCTTTTTGTGTCATGATCTCATCGGAGGGGTAGGTCAAACTGCCAAAGTGAATGGCAAAACCCTGTTTCACATGACTCATCAACTCTTGAATGGAAGCTGACTTCTATTCCAAGCAGTGATCTCGGATCTCTGTAGGAAGACCCAAGGTAAACCGCTCAATTTGTTCCTTGAACGAGATCTTCTTAAATGAAGAGGCGGGTAGAAAAGAGCTCTAGAATCTCTCGCAATAAGCGCCCACTGTATCCTTCTTGGTCATCCGAAGATGGTTCCAAGCAGTTCGTATATCGCGTTCATACACTCAAGTCAGCCAAGAAGAAATAAAAAGCCTCTTGAATTTCAACCATTTAACTGGCGCAGTCTTGTTTAATAGAAGCGTGGACCACCAAGTTCAAGCATTCCCCTTAAAGTAAGAGGCAGCTCTCCGAATCTTAGAGTGCTCGAAGTATCGCCCTCCCGCGAAAGCGATGTCAAACTGATGTACAAAAGAAGCATCTCTATAACCAAAAAACATGTCAAATTTAATTGACTGTCCACCTTCCTTAAACTCTCGGACTTTCTTGCTTTTGTCTTCCAGAAAGTCATATTGGTTGGCTTTGTAAAAATTCTTCTTCTTTGCATAAAAGCTGTTGTTATTCAAGTCCGAACTAGACGAGTCCTTTGTAGAACTGTCAACCACGGGGCGAGATTTAGACTTCTTTGCCTTTTTCTTGCCCTTTCTGAAGCGTTGCATTTTGCTTCGCTTTTTGCCCTTTCTGTCTTCTTCGCTCGTGTCAGATGAGCTAGAAGAACTGTCAGAAGAAGAAGAAGAAGAAGAATTGGGTACTCCTTCAAATCGAACACGCTTCTTCTGCTTTCTTGCCTTTTCAAAAGTAGACTGACAACCCCAATAACCCCGAGAAGTCAGTGCTTTTCTTCTGCTTTTTGTCGTGCTTTTTAACTTTGTTCTACGTGTCAAAAAGCTAAGCAATTCGTGCATCAACCACCTCTTCTAATTCTTTCTCTGTATACCTCTTTGGAGTAGGAGGTTTCTTGAGAGCGGGTTTTCGGGGTGGTTTTGTGGTCTTCTGCCACTGCGTGTGCACTTCCTCGAAAGAAGTCTGGCTCATATATTTTGCCAATTTCGGGTCCTTAGCAAAATTAAGGATCATTTTTGTTGCATCGCCGATCAATTGTCGACACTCCATCTATTGACGCTCCGCCTAAGTAGGCCGAGGCGGGCCATACTCCTTTCGTTGTGATCCCTTCCTGCATCTCCGAATGCCGAGAGAGTCTAATGATCTTTGCCTAAAGCCATAGGTGTCGTGTAAAAAAGATCTGATTTCCCGTAGGAAAGAAATCGGCCGCGCTCTGATACGACTGTAGCAAACTTGGACACTCCAAGTCGAGAATCTCCCACGACACCACAAATAATCACTTCAAACAGTTCACAGTTCACAATTGATTCGACACTGGCCCGGTGGAGTCCGTGCCTAGAGATATTGGCCCCAAAGACTGGCGCCCCTTTCGGTATTTCTTTTTGTATTAATCTGTGTTCAAAGAACAAGAGTGCGGGCAAGCTTTCACACTCGGACTCTGCGTCCATATGCTTTGAGTTATGAGGCCCTGCCTGCTTATTTAAAGAATACAAAGGATGAGCCCAAAGAAAGCTTCAAAAGCTACATATTTTAAAAGCCTTTAAAAATAAAGCAAAAAGGCTTCTCTCTCTCTTTCTTGCTTAATGTAAAAATAAAGCAATCCCCAAAACGCTCCTGTGTCAGCTTTCAGCCAAAAATTGTGTAGCCAAAATCAGCGCCAAAAAGCTGCCGCAATCTGCGCCGTAATTCGCGGACGTCCATACTGCTGCCACGTGGCATCCCTGCCGTACACAGCCAGCCACATCAACTACTCCGGCAGCCATGTCACCATTTCAGCCCTGCCAGAGAGTGTGTGTGTGTTAGGGTTTGCCACGTCACCATTTTGTGACATTTCAACATTGGAAAACCTAATCTAATGGACTCATTCGGACATGCAGGTCCTACAAACAGGCTCACAAAATTACCGGTACTAATCCTCCTAGGATTCTAGACACTCCTGTCTAGAAATATGTTTAAAATTGGCTTTGGAAGTCGATGAAACATGTCAATGTGGCACACAAATCCATATGCACGTGACTACCAGCTTGCATGTGCCACCGATGCCAAATTTCCTTAATCATCGCTTCTCTAATATCTTGAAAATCTCTTGGTTCTTTGATTCTCGCTCTTCACCTTCACAATCAACAAGATTTAGCCGTTAATTTGAATTTAGTGCTTGACATATCGAATCTGATGATCGTTAAGAAGAATTAATTAGTCAATTTACCAATTGATTTCCAATTAAGCTTTGATTTGCAAACTTGATGCTGCAAATTCAAAAATTGCTCCTTGAAAGCTCTGATACCACTGTTGGGGGGAGAAGGGGAGAACGTTCGCTTCCACAATTCCAATTGCTCACACACTTACCTGTCAACCTCTCACAATCTCTCCCAAAACCAAGAGCACACCTAGACTATGGCACCATTCACACACACACACACACACACCATAGACTTGATAGAGAGAGATAGTAAGGAGGAACATACTTCATGTCACAGAAACGGAAGCGTGATCCTTGTCATGCTTTTCTGCTTTAGTGGCTAACCTACAGCCTCGTCCGGGGGCAACTCAAGTTCCTCATCAGGAATGATATTTTCCAAGTTCTTCATGAAAGAGTAGTTTGGTGAGTAAGTCGGCGAAGAGATTTCTTCTTCTTCTTCATGCTGTCAGGAGGTTCCTACTGCAAGGTCCCTCTAAGTCCTTGTTGGGACCCCAGTTTGAGGTATTCCCTGAGTTGGTACTGGGGGGTTCTGAGGTGGCTCTTCCACCATCTTTGCTTTCCCTTTTTCAAGGGTCTTAAGCACTTTCTGCACTTCTGGCTGGGCAAGAGCAGCTTGCAATTTTGTCATTTGCTGCCTGAGCCGCTCAAGCTCTTCTCCTTGTCCTGCCATGACGGGTATATTTTTTTTATTTTGCCAAAGACCATCTCTCCTTAAGGAAACGAGAGGACCTTGCTCTGATACCACTGTCATAAAAACGGAAGCGTGATCCTTGTCTTGCTTTTCTGATTTTGATGGTTGGGGTCTACAGCCTCGTCCGGGGGTACCTCGAGTTCCTCATCAGGAATGATACTTTCCAAGTTCTTCATGAAAGAGTAGTTTGGCGAGTAAGTCGGCGAAGAGATTTCTTCTTCCTCTTCATGCTGTCGGGAGGTTCCTACTGCAAGGTCAATCTAAGGCCGTGTTGGGGCTCCAGTCTGAGGTATTCCCTGAGTTGGTACTGCGGGATTCTGAGGTGGTTCTTCCACCATCTTTGTTTTCCCTTTTTCAAGGGTTTTAACACTAGTTTGGTACCAAAAAGGACACTTTAGTGTCCTTTTTTCGCGAATTTAAATAAAATGGTACAGAAATTTAGAACACATCTCAAGAAATGCTTTTGCAAACCTATAAAATGTTATTCAAAGTACTCATAGAAACTATAATCCCTCACTTTTGATCATAACCTCAATAGTAACTACTCATGAAAAGAACCTACGCAAAACAGCATTCAATGTTTCATTAAAACTCGTACCCTAGCCTAAGAAAAAAATGAGCAGGGTGCATGCAATAATCCGTGGTAACTACTTATATATGTGTTTGATATTTTTGCAATTGTCACGTGAGAAAAAAAATCTTTGTGACTAGAATTAAATATAGAAAGTCCTGTGGGTCAAATATGCAACGTTCACAAATTCAATTAACAATCACAAAAAACATTTAGTTCATCTAAATTTACAATGTCTTATGATGCATATATACTAGATCTATGACTCCATTACATAAGATGATAGTTTTTAATAGTTATTCAAGCCACATTTGGTGATTTATGGCATATCCAAAAAACTGCGCATGTTGTAATTATGATTTTTTATTTATCAAAGATAAGCCTTAAAATAAAGTCCACTTTTGGATTTTTTCGTTCATCTGACTTATTTGTATATAAATACCTCATATAGACACAATCGGGAGATTTATATACACACTTTCATTAGTTTTTCATAGCATTGTTTTTTTTTGCAAGAAATTACGTACTACAAATTTTTTTAAATGAGCTTAAATTACAAGATGCCTTTGTGTTTGAACCCTTGAAAAATGTTTAGTTGATGGGTATTCACCTATAGATACATTATACACCTTAGGCTTTGTCCCATAACCTCATCATGTTAATGAAAGAGGCCTTGAAAGACCAAAATTTTCCTCTTTGTCAGCATTTTCAAGATTTGGATCTTTTGATTCTAACAAAACTTTAGTCCCATAACTAGGTTATGAAGCTCAATTTCTTGCTAAAATAAGTTTTTTCCTATCCATACACCTTGAAATCTATGCAAAATCTTATTTTGATGAGAAGTTATATTCAATTTATGAAAATTTTGTTAAAACTGCACTAAATTTCTATAATTTTTTCATCTTAAAACTTATCATTATAATCTCGTATTAACTTTTGGCAAAAGTAAAATTTGGCTATGTTCTTCACCTCATAGCTAACCTAAGATATGAACGTGATCTATGAATTTTTTTCTAAATTCACCAAATAATTATAACAAGTTGCTAGGAAAAGAGGACACTTTAGTGTCTCAAGACATTTGAGTGTCCGATTACAGAACTAGTGTTAACCACTTTCTGCACTTCTGAGAGGAATGTAATATTTTTAGCTACGGCTACAGTTAAATGAAAATGATTTTTGTGCACACGGAAGGAATATATGAATTTATGAATTTATGGTACCTATTAATTATAGACGGGTAAATTTCTCGGTGCAATGTGCCATTTGGGAATTTATCCCGGTGCAGATAGTAAGATAAGTAGAGCATTAGTCGCACACAGTGCAAAACCGATTGAACAAGCGTATGAATAAGATGGTGTCCCTTAAGGGCTCAAAAAAATCCCGGTGCAAATAGTAAGATAAGTAGAGCAGTAGTCGGACACAGTGCAAAACCGATTGAACAAGCGCATGAATAAGATGGTGTCCCTTAAGGGCTCAGAAAAGTCATCATTTAATATTCACTGTAGCCGCCCACAGTAGTGGCAGGCCGGACACAATGTAAATACGTCCCGACGAGAGTAGACGGGTTGAGTCAGGAGAGGCATGAAAAAAACCGAGCTTATCAAGCTCCAGTTTGGTCAAAACATAAGGTTTTTACATGTGTTTTTAAGTTAAAAGGTTAAGAATCTTATAAACTCGGTGATCAGACAATATGAACGCAGCCAAATCTAATAAACATTAAAAAATCTCAGCCATAGCATGAGAAAATTCCAGCAGCCAGCGTTTTGCTAATTGCGAACTCTCTCTCTCTCTCTCTCTCTCTCTCTCTCTCTCTCTCTCGCATGAGGCACCAGATGGCCAGGAAACTCACACGAGGGGTATAAAACAAGTAGCGCTAGCATTTCGCGAAGTCTCTCTCTCTCTCTCTCTCTCTCCAACGAATTGCTGCTCCGGGTCCATGAAGGGTTTGTAGGAGGCCACGAAGCACGTGAGAACAGTTAAGGGCAGCCCACAAAGCTTGTGTGCGTCCTTGTGTGTAGTCGTCGCACTCAGACAAGCATAGTACAGGCTATCCGCACAAATTTCAGCATTCCAATCGCATCCAGAAGCAGAATTTAGCCCAAAAGAACTCGTGTGAGTACTTCGTATGCGAGCGGGATAACAGCAGAAGTATTTCCCGCTTAGGAAATCTCAAGTACGAGGCAGAATTAGCCATCCACGGCTACGTATGAAAATTTCAGCCGCTAGGCTTATGAATTTATGTGCTCTTACTCATCAGAGTAGTGACTGGAAAGCAGTAGCGTATGATGTGTTGAATTTATGCAATTGTAATTATCAGAAATTATGAGAAATCTTCTTCTAAGAGGGTGGACCAGCCCATTTTCTGGTCCCTAGTGCTGTGTCAATTTTCTTTCGTTATACTCTCAACTTTATATTGTGTAGAGTGTGTGGACTAGTCGCACTCAGACAAGCATAGTATAGACTGTCCGCACAAATTTCAGCATTCCAATCACATCCAAAAGCAGAATTCAGCCCAGAAGAACTCGTGTGGATACTTCCTACGCAAGCAGGATAACAGCAAAAGTATTTCCCGCTCAGGAAATCTCAAGTACGAACCAGAATTAGCCATCCACGGCTACAGGTATGAAAATTTCAGCCACTAGGCTTATGAATTTATGTGCTCTTACTCATCAGAGTAGTGATTGGATAGCAACAATGTATGCTGTGTTGAATTTATGCGCTTGTAATTATCAGAAATGTAACAAACTTGGACACTCCAAGTCAAGAATCTATCGCGGCAGCACAAATAACCACTTCAAAACAGTTCACAATTCACAACTGTCCCGGCGAAGTTCCATGCCTAGAGACATTGGCCCCAAAGATTGGCGTCCCTTTTGGTATTTCTTTTTGTATTAAACTGAGTTCAAAGTACACGAGTGCGAGCAAGCGCTCACACTCAGACTCTGCATCCAGATGCTTTGAGTCGTGAGTGGCCTACCCACTTATTTAAAGAGTACAAGGGATGCTAAAAGTAGAGCCCCAAAAGCTGAAAATCAAAAGCCCAAAAGCTCTGTGGAAAAATAAAGCATATTCCACCCTTCTCTCTCTCTCTCTCTCTAGCTCCCTCTTGAGCCACAATAAAGCACAACTTTTTAAAGTAAAGCTCTCTCTCAAACTTGCGTAGCCTGTTAAAAGCAAAATCCCACGCAAGATGCTCCCTGCTTTTTGCTGCCGTGATTCACGCCGCAAATTCTGGGCCTGCCGTACAAGCCTGCCACTTCAGCATTTCGCGCAGTCTTCTGGAATTCCAGCCACGTCAGCAATTAGGGTTCCCGTTGGGGGTCTGTGGATGTGTACTGGCATGCCACATCACCGGTTTGTGACAAGAAATTATAAGAAATCTCCTTCTAAGGGGAAGGACCAGCCCATTTTCTGATCCCTAGTGCTGATGGTAAAAAGCGGTAACCAAGGACAGTCATAGGTGTGCATGGTGGAATGGTGCATTAATATAGTCCGCCTAGGCCTCCCTTCTAGAAGCATGGAAGCTCTCCTAATCCATGCCACTACGCGATTTCATTGTAGGTAAGTAGGCAATGCCTACCCCCAACGTAAGCAAGTGGGAGCCATAGCCACATTTCTCCTCTTTCAGCTAGAACTCTACCAAGTCCCAGATCCTGATCTGTAGATGAGTCACCCTTGACAAGTAGCTTTCATCTCCACGGTCTTGAAATCTTAGAAAATCCTCTTTGTTCTTGTTTTTCAACTGGCCTCAAAATCTTGCTTTTTCCTCGTTTTCGTAAAATTGTAGTCTCTCTTCTACACAGACTTTTGCACTCTGATCTCACTTTGTTTCTTTAAATCCTCTCTTTATACAGGAAATTACAAGCTTGCTGGCTTCTTGTCTGGGTTTCAGCTTCTCAACTTTTCAGGTGGTCCACTGAACTAAGAAAATTTGCCCCCATAGTGGTGTTAACATGCAATAAGCATTGATTGGTTCTGCAAAGAAACGACACCAGAGGAAATAAAATTTCCACATCAGATAGAAAAGCATCGAATGATCTGATGATGATTGCTACACAAACTTCAAAGGGAACCACAAAAACAAACTGCCAGTTATAAAGAATAGAAAGAGACGGATGAAGATGTTAAAAAATCGTATGTGAAACAGCATTAACAATCCAAAAAATGGCTTACTTGATGTAGAAGTCAATAATTGTATCACTTAGAAACTGGTCAGGATCAAGAAGTAAAAAATCATATTTCGTCACCGTGACCGCATCACGATCATCTTCAGTAGGATAAATCAGATCACACCAATTATCGAAACTAGCTTTACTCCTGTCATCACAAATATCCAATAAGACTCTAACCACACCTGATAATCACTATGGTATGACTGGTAAGAGGTAAGAACACAAGCAATCACCTGCCTAAGAAGCAATCACCAAGCAAATGGTCGTTTTCTCCAGAATCGGAATCATCCCTGTCCAACAAAACCCCACAAATCAAATGAGTAATCTTGCCAATGAATAGTGTGACCTTCCTTTGTTAATATTTCCACCATCAGGAAAACAAAAAACAATAGATCAGACTCATGCATATCACACTTGTATGATGAAAAGAGACACAAATTTGATCATTCAAGGCGCATTTAAAAAGTGTTCTGCTCTTGGATATGGTGTGCCTTTTAGCAATCAACATGCATGGCTAGGCATATCACATCCAAGAGCATATTCACATTCTGTCTGGGATAACTAAAATACCTGCTGTCTCTGTGGATGATGTTCCCAAATTTTTCATCATGATGCCTCAGGTTCCTGCAAAATCAAAGGATAAATCAATGCACGTTCCGACATAAAGACATACACAGAACACAAACGGGTACTTACTCTTCATCAGGTCTCCATGTTTTTTTGTATCCATCGGAAAGAGAAGTAATCTGCTTGATCTTCTCAGCCCGGGAATTGTTGTCTGAAAAAGTGCTATATATTGTGTAACATGAAGGGCCTGCACCACAACCCACTACAGAAATTCTTACCTATCCCCTACATTGAAAAATACTTTTCTTACTCACAAAAAATCAAAAATAAAATAAATAAAAATATCTCACGATTATCAGAATGCCCCAAATGCTGCTGGAGGCATTTAACTCCAAGCTCTGTTAGATCAAGTGCAATGAAAAAAACGCCTTTCTGGTACACAATTGCAACAACAAGAAACCTTTAGCTGCCTCCCGGCCTAATTCCTATAAGCAAAAACCTCTTTGAAACATCCTCATAACTCCATCTTAGCACTTAACAAGTAACATAATCAGCAAGAAAAAATAGTACCTCATAAGAGCCAGATCTGAAATTCTTTAGCATGGACAAAGGCAGCTCAAAAGCACCAAAAGCTTCTGTTTTCAACTCAATAGCAGCGGCTGTAAAAATAAATTCTGGAGAGCTATACTTTTCATTTAAAAACCAAAGCTCTTCTCCCTTTATCCCAACTTTTCTGCTCTCTTCTGCCATGGGATCCTGTAAGAGTATGGACCCGGCTCAGCTAATGATGGGACATAGCAGTGTGACCGGGGCTTCAAACCTTGCACATCACTGGAAACTGAGAATTCAAACACCTCACCTCATCTCTCAATACCCCAAATGAGACTTCAACAGCACCTATATAAATTCAAAATAAGCACTCAGAAACTCTCAGAATAGCCGAACTGTTAACGAAGGAAAGCATACTGATAGAACATTTGAAAAGGGCACCTCCAAACCTCATGTCTAAGTCCCTCCTCATTTGATTTGGTTCCATGTCAGAATCGTCAGTCTACAACAGATTTGACACATCCATCCAGGCCAGTCAATTATTTAAATCCCACCATAAAGAGAAAAAGCACATAAAAATTCCTATTTGGACACCTGAAGTTAATTTAGCTCACCTCAATCACATCACTCACAGATGAAGACAGGTTGGCATTGGTTTCTTCGGCAATTAAGATTTCACGACATGTGCTTTTGCTTAGCCTTCTTTTGGTCAGATCTTTACAATTGTTCTTTTCATTCTTGCCCCAACCTCTGCCTTCATGTGTGCCTTTGACTGTGGTAGATACCCCAGTAAGACAAAGGTCTTGAGCAATCACAAAAAGAGAGCATCTTCCATGAAAAAAGTATGCAAGCAGATGCATATGCCATACATCAAGCACGCATCATAAAACGTGAAAATCTTGAACACGCTTGTCAACAAGTCTTTGAATAAAGCCCAGCAAATTGGGCATGAAGCTAGCCAGCATGTCAAAAACAATTGCAGGACGCTTAACTTACAAAAGGATTGGAAAAGTTGAGTTTTCTTGGCACTCTTGGCCCTCTTGGTGCTGAAAGGCTCAACATCGCCTTCATCGAAGTCATAAACTGCACTATTTCTACCAGTAGGCTGTCGCTTCATCTTGGGGAAACAAAATCTCTGCAAACTTTACTGAATGGATTGCAACCTTTGTGTCGGCCGCCGGAAGAGATCATTCTCTTGAAAAAGACAAATACCTGTTAGCTTGAAGCTGGCACTGCGGGATAGTCGACTGCAAAGATGCAAGTGAAACTTAGACAGGTGATGAAGAGGAGGATCTATGTTCAAGTCTCTGCGCAATGAGTTTCACTGCAAATGCCGCTGCATGCGGCAATATTTGATCGAGCTAAGACTTCCGCTCTGATGTTTTCAATAAAAAAATGAGCTCCTTCCTTCGCAGTCGAGCTCTCGGTTGCACAAATCTTTGTATGGAGATAATAGTAAACAAAGAGTCCGCGCTGATGTGCGCTAGCAATCCTATACGAGTTGCCGTCTCGGGAAAGCGGAGCAGCAGAAGACTTGGGGAAAGCCTTCCTTCAATAAAGCTTGTAGATGACGAAAGACCAAAAGGCTCCGCCGCACTAAAATGTAGTGTGACCACCACCCCAACTGAGGTAAGCGATATTTTAAGAAGGACTCGGGGCGTTTGCTGCAGTCATCAAGGAGTATGGTTCAATTCTGGCTATGTCCTCTCTTTTTAAAGGTGACAACATGTGTAAGGCCTGTGTCAGACGCATCCGGATGGACAAGCTTAGTGCTGAGGTGGGCGAATCACAATCGGCGCTCCTTGCCTTGCTTGTCACACGCATCCGGTGGACACAGAAGCCAACGTTTGTGCTGGCAGCCAGGTCATGGGCATTTTCCTCTTGCTGGTGGGCGACCCCCCCAAGCCGCCCTTTCCTCGCCCGTCTGAAGAAAAACGCAGGCTATTGGTTGAGCTCGCTGCAGATCACTTGCTTGGATATCGCCCTGTGTGACTGCGACGAGCGGAAATGCCTTGAGGCGTGGAAAAAGTAGCCGCCCCAAAGGAGCCAGCTCACACTTGTCAGTCGGACTTGTGTGACAGGGGCCTAAGTTTCTTTATGCATCCAATTCAAAGTAGTGACAACCATATCTCAAATGTTTAATTATGTACAATAAGGTTTTATATCTTTTTTTGTATTAACCAAAAATCACACCGATTTTTTGCGATGACGGAAAGTGCACAGAGAATTGAATGAACATAAACTAAAATGATCACACATTGGGGGGAAGGGGGGGGAGAGAGAGAGAGAGAGAGAGAGAGAGAGAGAGAGAAAAGAAGAAGAACATAGCTTTTTTAACTTTATAGCAAGAGAGAGAGAGAGAGAGACTAAAACAAAGAAACAATCCACTTCTATTATTGTAAGTAGTCTTTGTAAGCATAACCTTAAATTGGTCTCTTAATCAAAAAGTTCTTTGAAAGCCACTAAATTTTAACTCACAAAATAGTTGCAACTTCAAAACGACAACCTTCGAGATGTTGCTTTTGACACCCGTAGAACCCATGGACCCACACAACGAACACTCCTACCAAAATGGCGATGCCCCTCATGCCCAATTCTCATACATATCCCTGTAAGAGTATACTGCATTGGCCAGCAAAAGCGATCTCCGAACTCGCGAACCCGTATGCGAGTTGAACCTGCATTACGATTTAAAGCCACATGGATGTGAAACTATCATTGGGGTCCTCCAAAAAACTTATGTACCTCCATTAAAATGTTATCACGATAATAGTGATTCCTACAAGCCAACATGTTAAGAACAATAAGTTCAATAACCAAACAAAATATAAAAAGAAATTGTGCTTCATTGATATTCTTTATCTAACAACTTCAAAGCTTTCAATAATGTGTATTATATCATGCATAGTAAGTGGGCCTCTCCCACCAGGTGGATCTACATGAGAAAATTATTGGTTTGAACATCGAGCTAAAAAATTTACAAAGGATATAGTCACATCTTACCATAGATGTGATGTGGCGGATAATAAAGCATCCAACTAAAAGTAGATAATACCCAATGCCTTCTTTGACGTGGCATCTATGAATAGAACATTCCAACCCCATCCACAAGAAACACCATAACATCAGCCTTGCACGACAATGAAAGTGTATAGAGAATTGAATCAACATCACAACCATATTATGTGACTAATTTGTTGGTGCAAACCAAAAGAGTACACTATTAATACCACTAAAACTCTTAAATTTATAACAAAACCTTATCTCTCAATCACTCACAGACATACATAAAGATTCGCACAAAGCTGCTCATTTATGTATACATAAACCATAAACTTTCTGCATTCTTAGATAATGAGATGAAAAAATATGAAAAATCTATACACTTTATCAAAGCAACAACTTAACATGGAAAGCAACACTTAATTTTCAGATTTTGATGCCTTTTTTGAAAACAAATAACTCCAAATGCAATACCAATGAACCTTCAAGCACCAAAATATTTTATTTACGGTTTACATTATCCACTCCATGCAAAATGTCAAAACTCTTAGGAAACAAACAAAATAGTTGGTGGCAAAGAATGTTTTGTTGGAGTTGCAGTTGCTAGTATATAATAACTATAATAATATCCAAAATCCATATGCATATCATACATCAATGACCCTTTTTGCAAATGAAATCCACGAAATCTATCGTCTTGTTTGAACCTTCCACAAGCTCTACATTATACATGCTTTGCGGTACACATCATAATAGGGGTCGATTGGTCCCTAATTTCCAAAGCAAAGTGTTTCATAGGAGGAAGTTAGTTGTTTGCGAAGAGGAAACAAACCTCAAGCATATGCATATGCATCAATACACTCAAATACCTAGTCCTATCTAATTATTTGGGAGTTCAAAAATTGAACCAAATGTAAAGGAGTAAGACAATTTCCACTTGTAGATCTAAAGATACATTCACAATGAAATTTAGATAGCGAAAAAATATCTTGGAAAGTATCGAGCTTCCAAGTGTTTCATTTTGACCTTTAAGCTCACATAGCTAAGCATAGTTGCAGTAATTGAAGCCTCCCTTTATAATAGCATGCTACCTTATGTCCCCAAGCCACAAAGGTAGTACTTCATATTTTTTTGACACAAACATCATCTCAACCAAGGTCTCAAAACTAAATTTAAGTATACTCTCTGGCTTCATGACATGCATATGAAGCAACACAAGTATAAAACCAAACAAAACAACATGTTCATCATTTTACCCTACCAACCTAGTTCAAATCAAGGTATGCTTTAGTACATCAAGACAATCAATGAAATTAGCACACACAAGTATGTGCTTCAAGTATTTCTAATAGCCAAGGTTGAATGCATCTATATGGCACAGACATCAGAAGTTCGAGCCATCTTTGTCATCAATGCATTCAATCGATTTACGTGGATCTTGAGCCGTGCCACCTCTCCTTATAAAGCAAGGACTTGCTCCTTAAGGGCATCAATCTGGATCCGAAATTCCCTACTGGGCATGTGTGAGCTCTGCAACGATTCGAAATGTTGTTGCTCCATGTGCACCAGCATGTCAAAATGGTGGTCCTCAATGTGAGTTATTCTGTCATTGAAGCGTTGTGTACATAAACGCACCTCCTTGCAAAGGTCTTCAATTTGTTGGTCATAAGCTTGTTGAGTCACGTCCAAAAGTGCTTTTTCAAAGTCCAACTGCCTAGACTCACTATGGGCAAAGAAGTCCCTTAATGCAACCAGGAGTTGGTAATTCCCATCATGTACCACAGGATTAGTAGAAGAGGATCCCACACATCGAGCACTTCTCTTTGCTACTCGAACATTGGCAAATCTTGGAGAAGTGGACTCAATACCATCAACGATCACATTGTTATTAGTATTTTCCATAATTGTACCATTAAAAAGTACATAACAATGCATATGAAGTTGAACTATGTATTGACTACCACCAAGGAAGCAATCCCTTGTACAAAGGCTATATACTTAATATTTTATCATACAAAAAATATATATATATACACAAAACATAAGTCGTGTGAGTTCAAGAAAAGACACAGAGAGACTTTAAAGTGTTTCTCACACATCTTAGCAACATGCATGCTTTTCTCTCTTCCTTATCTCATCTTTCTTATCTCTCTCTCTCTCTCTCTCTCTCTCTCTCTCTAGCAACCTATCCTCTCACAAGTGTGAAGATCATGCATAATATTGACGTGCTCGAACAAAATATCTAAGATATGAATCTAGTATTTTTTATACAACTAAAATTGCAAGTCAAAAACTCCATTGTATAGAATTGGAAAAGTCCTAATAAACATCAAGATATTCATAAATGTATTATGTCCTAAAATGGATCAAGAACATGGAAACATTATTAATATATTTGTCATAGAAACAAACTCAATCAAGGACATTACTTTGCCAAAAATGATATAAGAGGCAATATCAATGCAACTCACTTTATCATGCAATTGGCAATTGGCTAGGAGTTTCTCCATTCCTAAATTAAGGATCGTTTTTCCATCCCAAATTTGATTATCTCTTGGATTAACAAATTAAAGTAGTGAAAATTGGTTTTTTTTTTAAATAATGCAATCAAAGTACCAAACCCAACAATTTACACATACTAGTTATTGTAGCTACATATGGAGCTTGACGTGCAATTGCTTAGGAAGTAGACTTGGTAGATCAACTTAGAGAACCTAGAACTCTAGAGGTACTCCCAATCATCGAGAATGGAGTATCCTTCATATCTAACAAACCACTGAGCATCATCTTCTTCTAGGGAAGACACACAGTCCTTCCTAATCGAGTATACGTCGTACTCAACATTGGAGGAGTATGCCAAAATACGCAACATAAAAATATTGATAGATGGCAACTTTCTAATGTCCATAAAACAGAAAGAAACAAAAAAGGCCATGAATCTTACTTTATGCCAAGTGAATTCCTAATTTCATGCACACACACACACCTAGTCTTGTAGTCTTTGGAAATGGTCTTAACAATTTTTCCGTGCGGCAAAGGTGCGCACCAAAAACGTGGCTCTACCTAAAATAATGAAAAAAATCGAGGTCCTAAAAGGAGCACAATAAGTATCCACATAATGACTAAATGGTGGACAAAAACATACCAAGATGTGGATGATCTTCTACACTGAAAAGAAAGGCCGCCATAGAGATGTAAGAAATTTGATCCACGATCTATAGTTAAATGGAAACCAAAAATAGACAATGTGATGAATGAACGAAACCTTCACATGACATAGTGTAATATATGTTAAGGAGAGAGGTAGAAAAATGAGTTCATTATATATTTTATGAGTGGAAACACGCATAAAAAAGAAGACAATGATAAGAAGGAACCGAGCATTTATATGGCATTGTTTAATATCTCATGGTACACAATGTTTTTTCTTAGAGCAGTTGTATCATTTACATCAACGTCACGTAGGAGAATCTTCACTCCAGCAGTTGAACGTGCGCGTGACAATGCAATATACAATTGTCTATGAGTGAAGACCAGTGTCACCAGGTATATGCCCAACATGGCAATTCTTTGGCCATGTGACTTATTTATCGTCATACAAAAGCCAATTTGACTGGAAATTATCTTCGTCTAGAACAAATGGCAACTCCGTGCCAGAATGCACAAAACATATTCAAGGAATGAAAACCCGGGTGCCAACCCATGTACCTATAATAACTTCTGCCTCCGACACTCTTTCATAAAATGCCTTGCACACCAAGTGTGTCCCATTACATAGACCTCGACTTGGATCAAGGTTCTATAGTAGATTTGTTGGGGTGCTCGTCTTCAACTCTAAGCAATGTCCTGGAAATCCACCACCCAAGGTGAGACTATTTAAAAACTCCACAGAGTATAAGAACGAATCTTGCATCGGGTTTTCCACCATAGAGTCAACACTAAAGTATTGCACAACATTACCTTCCATTGCATACAAGGCCTTAGCATTGAGAATATCAACTTTATAGTTTTTGGGAGCAAGGATGGCCCGCTCTTTGAGTAATCTGCATGGCCCACGTCTTTATCCATTTCTGAATAGATGCAACCCATCAATACATCCAATGGAGGTGAAGAAAGCACCAAATGACAGGGGATTTCCATCTTCTATTGGTCATTGATTGTCAAAATCCCATTTCGTAAATCCATAAGCCATTCCCTGTAGGCAAAATTTGCAACATCACCACCTCCCACACGCACGTTATGTGGCAATCTAAGGATCTTCACATGATTCCATAAGTATGATCAACAAAGTGTAGCATCAACAATGGTAGAACGCGGAGCACTGGTAAGATTTTTTTTTAAAATCCCCCAAAAAGTAACACATTTCCACCAAATGGATTTCTTGAGCACATGATATCTTGCAAAGACCTTTCCAAAGCCTCAAAAGGTGTATCTAAGCATCATAGGAGCCTCATCCCACACAATCAACTTGCATAGTCTAAGCAATTTAGCAAGCTCACCGTGAACAAAGATATTGCAACTATCGAGCTCTAAGAGTATCTTGAATATGGAATGTGAGGTGCATCCATTTTGTAATAGCAATGTTGAAATCTGAGAAGATGTTGTGGCCAATGCGATTTTTCCTTTTCCACTCACGTGTGACAACAAACAATTGTACAAATAAGTTTTTCCAATCCTTGCAGGCCCGTGTAGAAAAAAATAGCCCCACCATCAACAGTCAATCCATGTAAAATTGCCTCAAAAGCAAACCTTTGATCTTCATTCAGCGTCTGCTCCATTGCATGTGACACAGATAGCTCTTGCATTGTATCAAGGCATTGCTCTTAGAAAAGCAAGTTGTTTTTATCATGTGACACAAAGTGCTCCTCAGGCATTGGAATTCCAGGATATTCAATCAAACTTGGCCCGAATGTACCAAGAATGTTATGCAAATCTCTCAACATATACCCTTCAAAAATCTGTGCACATCCATCTGAGGACTCGTATCTCAGCCCCAACATGTGTCGATAGTCCTCACATAGACAATGCTAAAATCTTTCCCATAAGAGATGAGGAGAGGAGGGTTCACAAAACATTAGAATGGTCATAAACAAATGTCTCAACTGCAAGCATGTATGTGTATTGCAAGTTTCCTCTATGCATCTGAACCATTATCCATCATCTTCCAAGATACCCCTTGCAATGCTTGCTGCCTTGAATGTTGGAAACAATACCCCATTTACGGAATGTAGATCCTCAAATGATTTATATCCTTTACAAATAGTCAAAAGCAAACAAACATAATATCGTTCACCTGCAAAGGGCTACACAAAATACATCCTCCCAATAGGGTCTCCATGGGTCTCTTCGTCCATTTCTTGGAGCATGAATTCCACAGCCACTTTTGAGGAAAATCAATGTACAAAGTATTGTTTGCATCAGGATTCTCCAAGTTGCATATGAACCACTCTATCAAAGTGGTCTTCTCTACACGGCTCCGTTATCTAGCCAAGTGGTGGTGGAGGCCATCCAAGTAGTGTAGATGGATGTATATTGTGAGGAAAAGAGTGGCATGTGGAGTTGTGGGTAGTGGTATGGCCATCCAAGTAGTGTAGATGGATGTATATTGTGGATGGATAGAACGACAACATTGGGTGCAATGACTGCAACGTGGGTGGTTGTGTTTCCATGGATAGTGATACATTGCTAAAACATAAAGTTGAACCATCTCACTCGAAAGCCACTGTTGTGACAACGTATGTGCTCTAAACATATTGCGCTCTTGCTCGATGCTAATGCAATGTCGTAGTAGACTTTTACACCATCGCCAAGGCAGCACATCCAGCGAGACAATGAAGGACTACATTGCCAACCCTCATGATTGTCTATAAAAGCCACCTAAAGAAGCACACATATATCATTAGACATTGTATTGACACCTATAGTTTGTAGCTTGAATTGCTTCATGACTTATCGAGCCCTAAATTTGCTCTTCTCTGCATTGGGACGAAAGGGTGATCCACAATGGTTGGAGTCCATTATGCCTCGTTAAAATTGTTTCCAAATTATATAATTGTCAACATCAAAACCATCATCGACGACTGCAACATCCCGATGCGACAATTGTAGAATGGAATCACTAGGAGTCGCAATCAGTACAAACATGGCTAGCACCAAAGTCTCAACCTATAATATGGTTTATAGTTATAACAAAAACAAATATGTAATTATCATCAAATATAAAGAGAGGTAGTTCAGGACTTGATTGCATATGTGAAATCATTGATAACAACATACATGCGCGATGAAAATGGTGTGGAGATGGCAAAAGTAGGGTGATGATTGACAAATGGTCAGCTTAACACGTCACCACAATTGCATCATCTGTAGTCGAGATGAATACACTCTCCACACAAGCTCTACAGAGAATACATTCCAAAGGAGAACGTCGTCGATACCACCTTTTAATTTACACTGGTCAAATAAGTCCGGCCACACAAGTTGCACCCCTCCCGAGCTGTTATTCAGGCTCCATTAGGTTGGTGTAGGAAAGAGAGCTTACAAAACAACGGATGGAAGCTCCTGCAATGCAAAACATGTTGTAATGAGTATCCAATGTATTAGGTTTAGAAAATAGAAACTAGCGCACTATAAACTCACTCAAGGACACTTTTTTAGGTCGAGTAGCACCCTCCATAGATGGTTTACATCGGCGAGCATTGCAAGATATAGGGGAATCACTCTAGCAATGCCAAGTTTCACCATGTCCACGCTCGAGTGAATTGAGGCTGCGTTACATGAAAAATGTAATCAATGGTTGTAAATTACTTTGATATTCACATTATACATTGTATTCTATTTGTTTTTCTTACCATGTGGAAAGGAACTATCAAACAATTATTCTGGTGCATTTTAGAGGCGAAAATCACAACATTTAGCATGGGTAGGTTAACCAAATGTATCAAAAGACCTTCTGCGAGATGATTTGAAGAAGGATGGTTGCAAATGCTCATTCTAGTCGCCCTAGAGGTGGTGCATATCCAACCCCTAGGCCTTGAGTCCCATAATGGATTTGACCTATGTGATTTTGAGTGCTGCTTGAAGTCACCCTATTTGGGCCACCTTGCTATTCGCTTCTTTCGATCTATTGCTCTTTTGATGACTCCTTTGATTCTTCAATATCTACTTGACCTCTCTTCTTTCCACTAGATGGTCCTCTTGCTACTGTGTTTGGGCTTGGATGTCTTTTCATTGTGCTAGGAGAAAGGGCATCGTATAGCTGATTGATGGAGATGCTCTAACTCTTACCCTTTTCCCTTGCATTCTTGTGTAGTACTGCAATTCATATCAATAGTGAGGGCATTGAACACCAACGAGTACCATGTTCTTTGCATAAAAAGGATAAAACTTACCAGTGTATGCATCCACTTCATTATTGCAGAACTTGCCATCGGCATAGTCCAAGAACCATGGACAATCAATCTAAGCATCCTTACCATGGAGCATGTCCATCCACTCATTTGAATAGATACTAGTCTCCTCTCTATTTGACTCCACCTATGTATCATTGGGATCAGCATCGCGAGCTAATTTTGAGGAAACCCAACCACCATCTACAACATATTGACTACATTGATCAAAACATACAATATTGATCGTACATATCCATAAGTTGTAATAGTTAAATACATGTATAGTAAGCATTATATTGTGCATGCATAGTGTGACTGCTCCTCTCCATTGTGTGTGGCTTGTATAATTAATCTCCATCCCACAAGAAGCTTTATTGGTATGTGCGTATACTATAGACACTTCATAGAAAAATTCTCTCAAATAGCAGGACCATAACATGACTTAACAAAAAAGAACGTTAAGTATGCATGTACTACTAAAGAGCAAAACGCTTTTGATAAACTTAAAGAAAATCTTACCTTTGGACCAGTGCTTACACTAGCGGACCTCTCAAAACCATTTGAGGTCGAATGTGATGCTTGTGGAGATTGCCTTGGAGCAGTCTTGCTCCCAGAAGGGCATGCCATAGCATATGAAAGTCGAAGACTCAATATTGATGAAAGTGTGTTGGGCATATATGAAAAAGAGCTACTAGCTATTCTACATGCCCTAGGCACATGGAAGTGCTATCTACTGGGGACTCCATTCATCTTACAAATGGACCGCCAAAGCCTCAAGTACTTCATGGTGCAAACCAAGACGTCCGACAAACAAATGAGGTGGGTAAATTTCCTTTTCACATTTCAATTTCCATATTTCTCATATTGTTGGTAAGCATAATCAAGTAGCCGATGCAATATCATGACGACCAAGGGAAATGAGGTGTTTATAGCATCTCATAATGATTTATCTTCCTTATAGATGAGTATCCTACTGATCCTAATTTTAAGGAAATAATGTTAGCCATTGCCTTATGGAAGAAAGAGGAACCATTCACCTTGCAGGATGGTTATCTTCTCCACGGCAACATGCAATGTATTACTCACTCCCTTCGTGAGAGAAAGAGATGTATGAATCCCATGTCCCTCCCTATGCGGGGCATAGAGGGATTCAACCTACTCGTTGAGGAGTAAAGACGTATTTTTATTGGCCCACCATGAAAGTGGACACACAAGAGTATGTTTCAAAATGTGTGGTATGCCAAAATACAAAGTATAATAGAGGGAAGCAACCTTGATTACCCAGCCATTGCCAATATTTAATTCACCATGGGAGAGTAAATCCATGGATTTTATCTTTGGATTACGTAAATCTATCCATGGAAATACAAGAATATGGACAATAGTCGATAGGTTTAGCAAACAAGCACACTTTATTCCTATCAAAAAGACTAATAAGACACAACAAATGGCAACCCTCTTCATATCCCAGATTTCCAAACACCATAGATTGCCAACATCCATCGTGTCAGATAGAGATCCTAGAATGACTAGTAATTCCAAGAAAGATCTCTATGAAAATCTAGGTACAAGGTTGAATTTTTCTTCGGCCTATCACCCACAAACGGATGGCCAAAGTGAGATAGCTAACCTTACAATTCTCAATTTACTAAAGACTTATGTTATAGAAGAAGATCAACACTCACAATGGGAGAAGTATTTACCACTTGTAGAGTATGCGTACAATAACACTATTCATACTACTACAGGAAAGGCACCTTTGAAATCATTGAGGGAAGAACTAAAAGTCCCTTGCTACTTAAGGTACATGGGAAGATCTTCGTTGTCAATGAGTATAGCCAAGATCTATAAGAATCTTTCCAAAAGATAAAGGAGGCTATATCCATCTCCCACCAAAGGCAAAAGCTGTTGCTAACAAGCATAGCGCCTTAATGTTCAAAGAAAATGATTGGGTCTTACTTAAGTTTCCCAAGGCTCGATTGAGGCAATCTACGGCAAAAATCCTACGGGTCACCAATAGCATTATGCTAAATTAGCAAAAAGATACCACGGTCCTTCTCAAATCTTAAAACCAATCAATGGGATGGCCTATCAACTCAAGTTGCCCAACCATTGGCTCATACACAATGCTTTTCATACGAGCCACCATTAGAACCAAGTATTGAAGACCCCCCAGAGATCGAAGATCAAGAAGAGGTGCTACAACCCGAAGCTATCCTTCAACATGCGGACAAGGTACTACACCATGGTAAGATTATCCGACGATATCTTATTAAATTAAAAAATTATCCTTTTGAAGATGCTAGATGGATGCCAGGAACATAGCTTAAGGATAGTATGAACCTTGTCAATGCTTACAATGCTACACTAGAGTAAGCAAATGTAAATGTTTCTTTTAAATGAACAATGTTTTTGTCTTATAAGACTAGATCTCTCTTTTTTATTGTGCACAAATTTGAGTAGTATTCATGCTTAGTATCAATTTTCACTCTACTTTGGGAAGTATGATATGGACTAAAGAGCAGACATGCTTCTCCCAAGCACCAAATGGATTAGTCATCCATTTTGGAATGATGTTGTAGGGTAAAAAGGGATCCTCTACCCGCTACAAAACATAGACTAATGTTAAGGCTTTATCTTCTCTACCTCATAGTAGAGGACGACTATGATTTCAAGAGACAGGTAATGTCATTTACTCTAATATCTAACTAACCCAAATGATTTTCTCAGTATTAAACTGATCAATTAATGTGGGAAAATAAACGGGAACAAGAGTTAGTATATAGACATGTGTTTTTAGATCTAGCTCAGCACGGGACCAAAGGGAGAGAAGGCAATGGGTCCAAAAGAGAGATGGTCTATGAAAGAGAAATGGCCAAATAATGGAGCTTAAAAGACCTTAGGGTTAGCTTCGTAAAAGACCTCCAAAGTTTAGTGTTAAAAGTCCTTAGACCTAGGATTTTAGGCAAGCTGGGTCTAACCTTGAGGTGGGAACCCTGCCTAATCTTGAGGTGCTTGTCATGCTTGCTGACTAAGGTGCTTGAGGTGCTTCATGACTAAGGTGTTTGAGGTGCTTGTCATGCTTGATGAATAAGGTGCTTAAGGGGTGAGGTGTTCCAAAGTCAACCTAGATCCCTACACAAGGAGGAGCGAGCCCCACAAGTAGAGGCATGAGAGAGACTCAAGGAACACAATCTTGTATTGTACCAAGTCTCACTTTATGGGGGAATCTATAATACAAATTCCGTTTGGAGGGGGGGCCGACTCCACATAAATTTGGTCCTTAACTGTCATCAATTTCTCTAATCCTTTCTCTCTCTCTTTTACAAGTATTGTTCATGCCAAGCTAATTAGGTGTAATGTTCATCTTGCTACCTTTAATAAATTACTCTTCTTATGCTCTTTAAGAAATCTCTTAAAGGAATATGCTGACTATTGTTATTTCAATTTTTGCTACAGCCAATGTTATAGCCATACTCCATTTCATTGGTATCCGAGCTATTGGTCTCTCTTTTATTGCTTAAGAAGAGAGGTCCTTAAGTTGTCCATGAAAGGTTGGACCTGTTTTTTGCAAGAGGGTAAGTGGGACAGGGATCTATTACCTTGGTTGAAAAGTACTCAGTTCGAGGCACACAGTTGGGAACTCTAGACTTAATAATGGAGTCTTTCGAGGCTTGCCTTCGGCTTAAACATTATTGAGCTACTAGCAAGCTCAATAGGAACCATAATCAACTGAGCAATGTCAGATCCTCTCCATTACTCTTTGTAATCAAGAGTCTCAAAACCATGGGTGTGGCTGCTTGAGAGCTAATTTTCAAAGGTAAAGAAGAGTAGAAACTAAGGTTTTTGAGGGTACCAAAGCACATAGTAGCATATACATAAGTTTAGTTAGCATGGCTGACAATAATAAAAAGAGTAGAATGAATATAGACAACTTTGATTTTGCACATGAAGATGCTACTGATGATGTCATAAAATCTAATAACTAACCAACCCAAACGATTTTCTCATATTAAATTGATCATTTAATGTGGGAAAATAAACGGGAACAAGGGTTAGGATATAGACATGTGCTTAATAGATCTATCTCAACACGGGGCCAATGGTAAAGGGGCCCAAATGAGAGATGGTCTATCAAAGAGCAAGGCTAACCAATGGAGCATAAAGACCTTAGTCTTAGCTTCATTGAATAATAGTTAGTGTTAAAAGTTCTTTGACCTTAGGTAAGCTAGGGCTGTGCTCGAGGTCTTGTCATGCCTGATGACTGAGGTGCTTGAGATGCTTGAGGTGCTTGTCATGCTTGAGATACTAGGGTTGTACTTGAGGTGAGAACCTAGCCCAAGCTTGAGGGGCTTAAGGGCCAAGCTTGTGGTGAGAACTAGGCCCAAGGTTGAGGGGCTTGAGGTCGCACAAAAGTCAAAATGAATCCCTCCAAGGAGGGGGCAAGCCATGTAAGAAGGGGGGGTGGTTGCTTGACCCCTCTCTCTCTCTCTCAAAGGGCACCCCTTGCCCAAGAAGCAAGTAGGACACATGTCAAGCCCCTAGCTAGGTTACCCTCGTGGTGTGCCTAAAGCCTTCCAAGGGTCTAATGATAATTTAGTGGTATTACTTAATTATTTTAGCATTTATCAAGCCCTCTCTCTCTCTCTCTCTCTCAAAGGGGAAAGGGGGGAACTTGTCCCGAGGCTACCCTTGTTGCTTGGTAAGACCCTTGCTTGTGATTGGCTAGGCTTGGAGGGGTCCAATGAGCTTCAAGCATGAGCTACAAGGGGGGGGTCGACCAAAGCAAGTAGGGGGGCTGCTTAGGGGGTATACTCTCACACACACGCTACACACACTCTCATTGTGTGAAGTGAAAAGTGCAAGAACTCCCTCTCCTTATCCAAGCAAGTAGAGGTTGAGAGCCTACACCAACACTCTTGGCTATGGAACACAAATCCAACCAAGAGTCATGCTTCAATGATTAAGCTTTCCAACTTCTTCATCTTCATTATCATGCTATTATGTATGCTAGCAAGAAGAGTGATGATAAGTGAGGAACTAGTTCTTTCTCCTATGAAATGTTTCTTCTTCCTCTTCCCTACCCTCGTTCCCTACTAGCTCTCTCCACCTTCGAAGGTGTTTGAGGTGTTGGGACTGAGGCTTGGGATAGTTAATGCTTTCTACAAAGTTTATGTTATGCTTGCGATGCATGAAGCTTTCCATCTTCATTGCACCACCTAGGTCACAAGGAACACAAAGACTGTATTGTAACAAGTCTCTCTTGATGGGAGAAACCATAATACAAATGTCGATTGGAGGGGGGACCGGCTCGACATAATGTGGTCCTCAATTGTTGTCATGTTCTCTAAATTCTCTCTCTTGCAAAGTATGTCCATGCCAAGTTAACTAAATTCTATGCTTTTGTTGCTATCATCAATTATGTTCACCCGCTATGCTCACAAACTAATTTCACAAAAGTACTCTCTTTAATTTCCGCTACTCTCAAGTTAATAGGAAAATTCCATTACCTCGGGAGATTTGGACTTAATAATGGAGTCTTTTTAGACTTGCCTGTGGCTTTACCATTATTGAGCCATAAGAAGTCCAAAAGGAGCTAGCCCTCGACAACTGTACTATGTTAGACTTACTCCACTACTCTCTATAATTAACCACTTCGAGCCGTGGGTGTAGATACTTAAGAGCCAATTTTCAAAGGCTAAGAGGAGTGGCAACTAAGGTTTTGAATTGCCAAATCATACACTAAGTACGTACACAAAATTTGTTAGCATGGCTAACAATAACCAAGAGAGTAGAATGAACATTGATAGCTTTGATTTTGCACATGAAGGTGCTAATGAAGATGCTCCCATGTTTGTTAATTATCTCGTTACTAGGTTGCAGCAAGCTATGGGCAACCCTGCTTTGCAAGCCAAAGTTACTCAACAACTTTGCACTTATGAAATTTCCCTTTCTCTCCAAGAGGAGAGAGAGCTTAGGAGGCCTCTTGAAGAGACCCCCAAAAGAAGACTCTCGAATCTGAAGATCAAGAAAGCAATGAAACTTTAAGCTCCTTTGAAGATGTGGCTCCACGAAGACGGTGGTCTAGACGATCACCAACTCCTCCCAAGAGGAAAAGATCAACACATAGTCTTTCTCCTCGTCGTGCCAAAAGGGAAGAGAGGAAACAAAGGAAGAAAAGGGCAAGAAAGAGGTCACCCTCTTCTCCTTCTTCTTCACCCTCCTCCTCTTCCGACAAAAGTTATGGCTATTCTCCTAGAGAATACAGGAGGGGAGGACATCGCAAATCCTACCCAGCATGGCGAAGGTCACAAAAGCTAAAGAAGTTCAAAGAGGGAGGAAAGAGTATCTCTTTTCTCACCTATGAGGGCACCTTTGGTGCTACCGACAAAGTGTTGGCCTTCATCCAACAATTTGATGTGGCCTTTGGAGACGAGGGCTTCATGGAGTCCTCCAAGCTACTCCATGTAGCCATGCACTTCCAAAAATCACCTCAACAATGGTGGGCTAGCCTTCGTGGCAACGGAGAAGCCCCAAAGACATGGAAAACTCTACGAGTTTCCATCATGAAGCAATTCCTTGCAAGCGATGCAAAGGACAAAGTGCTTACCGAATGGTGCAGCTTGAAGCTTATCTTTCATGATTCTATCCACAAGTATGTAAACAAGTTTTGGGATTTACATCTCAAGGCTACTGTCTTCCAAAAGATAGACTTTGCCGAGCAAAAGCAACAATTTTGCGCGGGATTACGTGAAGAGATGGCCAAATACGTTAACTCTCAACGGCCTGGTTCTATCATCAAAGTAATCCATCATACCATGGTTGCTTCACTCATCAATTTCCAACAAGGGGCTAGACGGAATGTCGTGCACAAGGAAAACAAAGATAAAAATGATGCAAAGGGCAAAACCAATGTTCAAAATTCTTCCGGAGACACTTCCAACAACAACAATCGGTCTAAGGAGAAGAGAGTTTACAAAGGCAAAAACAAACTCTCTCCTGAAGAGCTTGAAGCTTTTCGCAGGGACCATAAGTGTTTCAAGTGTGGAGAGCAAGGACATGGCTATCGTTCTTGCCCCAAGAAGAATGCTCACAATGAGACTCCTGGGGTTTCCACCATCGAAGCTCCATAAGAGGATGCTCATTGCAAAGGATCATCACTTTCCTATGCTTGGGGAAAGGTAAGAGAGCACGATGCCTTCATCTTGTTTGACCCTGGCTCTACTCACAACGTCATATCAACGGAGTTGACCACCAAGTTGGGCATTCAAGCTTTCGAGATGGGAGATATTGTAACGGCTGACCCAGCTTTCAAGGGACAACAAGCCTCCGTTACTCCCTTGATTGGGGAAGTTGAGGCTTCATGTCCAAAGGTATGTTGACAAAGAAGACTTTTTCATCTCTCCTCTCCAACATGAGGATGCTATCGTAGGGACGCCATGGTTTGATCGCATGGCTGCCAATATGAAGTTCCCTAAAAGGAGAATCTACTTCACCTATAGGGGAAAGAACATGTATATAGATGCTAGTGAGCGTGGTTGCACTCTTCCACTTATAAATCCTCCTGCTTTTGATAAATCAATGAGTCTCTAAAAGATCCTAATGTGTCATCAAAATGGTAGGAATCAAGAAGAGTTAGACTTGTCTAATTTTCTAAAAGGATTCCAAGATGTGTTTATCGATGATATCCCTATAGACTTACCTCCAAAACGAGGGGATGATGACCATTGAATTGAGCTCCTTCCAGGAAGCTCACCACCTAACAAGCCTCCTTATCCAGTCTCTCAAGCTCAGCAAGAGGAGATCATGAGGCAAGTACAGGATTGGAAGACAAAGGGATGGTGAGGCCTAACTCCTCTCCCTTTTGTTCTCCAGTCCTTTTAGAACAAAAGAAAGATGAAACATACCGTATGTGTGTAAACTATCGAGCACTAAACCATATCACTATCAAAAACAATTTTCCCGTGCCTCGAGTAGAAGATCTGTTTGATAAGCTACAAGGCTCTACCTACTTCAGTAGGATTGACCTTAAAAGTGGCTATCATCAAATAAGGATAGTGGACGAAGATATCATAAAGACCGCGTTTCGCACAACGTTTGGTCTTTATGAATATCTAGTCATGTCTTTTGGTTTGACTAATGCACCAGCTACATTCAATCGTCTAATGGAGAAAAATTTTAGACCCTACTGCAAATTCATTGGAGTGCTCTTTGATGATATCATCATCTACTCCAAGTCTTTGGAGGAACATAAGTAACATCTCCAAGCGATTTTTCAAGCATTAAGGGAAATCAAGCTTTTCCTCAACCAAAAGAAAAGCAATTTTTTCCTTCAAGAGATTCAATACCTAAGTCATATTATCTCTCTAGATGGTATCCGTATGTATCCATCAAAGTTAGAGTTAATAAAAGCATGGCCTAATCCAAGGGATCTACATGAGAGCTAAGATGCTTTATTGGTATGTGCGCCTACTATAGACGCTTCATAGCAAAATTCTCTCAAGTAGCAAGACCACTACATGACTTAACTAAGAAGAACATTAAGTATGTATGGACTGCTAAGGAGCAAAATGCTTTTGATAAGCTCCAAGAGAAGTTTACTTTCCAACCAGTCCTCATGCTTCTGGATCTCTCAAAACCATTTGAGGTCCAATGTGATGCTTGTGGTGATTGCCTTGGAGCAATTTTGCTTCAAGAAGGGCATGCCATAGCATATGAGAGCCAAAAGCTCAATACGGATGAACGAATCTTGGGCATCTATGAGAAAGAGCTTTAGCTGTTCTACATGCCCTAGACACATGGAATTACTACTTATTGGGGACTCCATTCATTTTATGAACCAACCATCAAAGTCTTAAGTATTTCATGACGCAAACCAAGCTTTTCGAAAAACAAATGAGGTGGGCAAATTTTCTTTCGCAATTTAATTTTCATATTGCTCACATTGCTTGTAGGTGGCTGATGCACTTTCACGACGACCGGTGTTTGTAGCTACTCACAATGATCTATCCTCTATGATAGATGAGTATGCTACTAACCCTGACTTTAAAGACATAATGTCAGCCCTTGCTTTGGGGAAGAAAGAGGAACCATTCACCTTGCAGGATGGTTATCTTCTCCACGGCAATAGGCTATGTGTTACCCATTCCCTTCGTAAGAAAGTTATGTATGAGTCCCATGCTCCTCCCTATGCGGGGCATAGAGATATTCAACCTACTCTCCGAGGAGTAGAGACATATTTCTATTGGCGTACCATGAAAGTGGACATATAAGAGTATGTTTCAAAATGTGTAGTATGCCAAAAGACCAAGTATGATAGAGAGAAGCAACATGGGTTACTCCAGCCATTGCCTATCCCAAATTCACCACGGGAGAGTATATCCAAGGATTTCATCTTTGGATTACCCAAGTCTATCCATGGGAATATGGACAATAGTCGATAGGTTTAGCAAGCAAGCACACTTTATTCCTGTCAAAAAGACTATTAAGGCACACCAAATGGCAACTCTCTTCGTATCCCAGATTTTCAAACACCATGGATTACCAACATCCATTGTGTGAGATAGAGATCCTAGAATGACCAGGAACTTTTTGAAAGGTCTCTTTGAAAATCTAGGAACAAGATTGAATTTCTCTTCGACCTATCACCCACAAACGGATGGCCAAAGTGAGATAGCCAATCTTACGATACTCAATCTACTAAAGACTTACGTTAGCGAAGTAGATCAATGCTCACAATGGGAAAAGTACTTACCTCTTGTAGAGTATGCCTACAATAATATTGTACATATGTCTACGGGAAAAGCACATTTTGAGATCATTGAGGGAAGACCTAAAAGTCCCTTGCTACTATAAGTACATGGGAAGATCTTCGTTGCCGATGAGTATAGCCATGACCTACAAGAATCTTTTCAAAAGATTAAGGAGGCTATATCCATCTCTCAACAAAGGCAAAAAGCTGCTGCTGACAAGCACATAAGGGCCTAATTGTTCAAAGAAAATGATTGGCTCTTACTTAAATTTCCTAAGGCTGGATTGAGGCAAACGATGGGCAAAAATCCTACAGGCCATCAAAAGTATTATGCTAAGCTAGCAAAAAGATACTATGGTCCTTTTCAAATCTTGAAGCCTATCAATGAGACGGCTTATCAACGAAAGTTGCCCAACCATTGGCTCATACACAATGCTTTTCATGTGAGCCTACTCAAGCCCTATAAAGGAGAGCCACCAAGTGAACCAATTATTGAAGACCCTCCGGAAGACCAAGAAGAGGTGCTACAACCCAAAGCTATTATTCGGCATGAAGACAAGGTACTACGACATGGTAAGATTATCCGCCGGTATCTTATTAAGTTTAAAAATTATCCTTTTGAAGATGCTAGATTGATGCAAGGAATATATCTTAAGTATAGTATGAACCTTGTCAATGCATACAATGCTACATTAGAGTAAACACATGTACAAATTTCTTTTAAATGACCAATGTTTTTGTCTTATAAGACTAGTTCCCTTTTTATTGTGCGCAAATCTAAATAGTATACATGTGCGCAAATAGACTAGTTCCCTTTTTATTGTGCGCAAATCTAAATAGTATACATGCTTAGAATCATGTTTGTGATGACGACGTCTCTCAAACACCAAGTAGAATTTGTCACTCTACTTGGGAACATGAAATGGACTAAAGAGCAGACATACTTGCAGCAGCTATGTCTCCCAAACACCAAATGGATTAGTCATCCATCTTGGAAAGATGTCGTAGGGTAAAAAGGGATCCTCTACCCGCTAAGTAAGATGGACTAATGACTAAGGCTTTATCTCTTCTACCTCATAGTCGAGGACGACTATGATTTCAAGAGAGAGGTAATGTCATAAAATCTAATATCTAACCAACCCAAATGATTTTCTCATATTAAGTTGATCATTTAATGTGGAAGAACAAACGGGAACAAGGGTTAGGATATAGACATGTGCTTAACAGATCTATCTCAACACGAGGTCAATGGTAAAGGGGCCCAAATGAGAGATGGTCTATCAAAGAGCAAGGCTAACCAATGGAGAGTAAAGACCTTAGGGTTAGCTTCATTGAAGACCTCCAATAGTTAGTGTTAAAAGTCCTTTGACCTTAGGTAAGCTAGGGCTGTGCTTGAGGTGGAAACACGGCCCAAGCTTGAGGTGCTCGTCATGCCTAATGACCGAGGATCTTGAGATGATTGATGATTGAGATGCTTGAGGTGCTTGTCATGCTTGAGAGACTAGGGCTGTACTTGAGGTGAGAACCCAATCCAAGCTCAAGGGGTTTAAGGGCCAAGCTTGTGGTGAGAACTAGGCCCAAGGTTGAGGGGCTTGAGGTGGCACAAAAGTCAAAATGAATTCCTCAAAGGAGGGGGCAAGCCATGCAAGAATGGGGGGTGATTGCTTGACCACTCTCTCTCCCAAAGGGCACCCCTTGCCCAAGAGGCAAGTAGGACACATCTCAAGTCCCTAGTTAGGTTACTCTCATGGTGTGCCTAAAAACTATTGGTTGGCCTTCCAAGGGTCCAATGATAATTTAGTGGAAATACTTACTTATTTTAGCATTTATCAAGCCCTCTCTCTAAAAGGGGAAAGGGGAACACTTGTCCCAAGGCTACCCTTGTTGCTTGGTATGACTCTTGCTTGTGATTGGCTAGGCTTGGAGGGGTCCAATGAGCTTCAAGCATGAGCTACAAGGGAGGGGTCGACCAAAGCAAGTAGGGGGACCTGCTTAGGGGATATACTCTCCCACACACACTCTCATTGTGTAAGTGAAAAGTGCAAGAACTCCCTCTCCTTCTCCAAGCAAGTAGAGGTTGAGAGCCTACACCAACACTCTTGGCTATGGAATGCAAATCCAACCAAGAGCCATGCTTCAATGCTTACGCTTGCCATTTTCTCTATCTTCATTACTATGATATTATGTATGCTAGCAAGAAGAGTGATGATAAGTGAGGAACTAGTTCTTTCTCTATGAAATGTTTCTTCTTCCTCTTCCCTACTAGCTCTCTCCACCTTTGAAGGTGTTTGAGGCCTTGGGACTGAAGGCTTGGGATAGTTAATGCTTTCCACAAAGTTTATGTTATGCTTGTGATGCATGAAGCTTTCTATCTTCATTGCATCACCTAGGTCACAAGGAACACAAAGATTGTATTTTAACAAGTCCCTCTTGATGGGAGAAACCTTAATACAAATGGCCATCGTAGGGGGGACCGAATCCACATAAATCCGGTCCTCAATTGTTGTCATGTTCTCTAAATTCTCTCTCTTGCAAAAGTATTGTTCATGCCAAGTTAATCAAATGCTATGTTTATGTACACCCGCTATGCTCACAAAGTAATTTCACAAAAGTACTCTCTTTAATTTCCTCTACTCTCAAGTTAATAGGCCAATTCCATTACAGATAATGCCCCAATGTTTGTGAACTATCTTGTTACTAGGTTGCAACAAGCTATAGTGTCATAAAATCTAACATCTAGCTTACCCAAATGATTTTGTCATATTAAACTTATCATTTAATGTGGGAGAATAAACGAGAACAAGAGTTAGAATAGAGACATGTGCTTCTAGACCTATCTCAACAGGGGACCAAAAGGAGAGATGCAACGACCAAAAGGAAAGATGGTTGCATCTCAATAGAAGTCCAAAAGGAGAGGTTCTACCAAAGAGCAAGGTGCAATAAGTGCTTCTAAACTTATCTCAACAGGGGACCAAGAGGAGAGATGGTTACATCTCAATACGGGTCCAAAAGGAGATAGTCTATCAAAGAGCAACGTGCATATTATGGAGCTTAAAAAGACCTTAGGATTATCTTCGTTAAAGACCTCCAATACTTAGTGTTAAAAGTCCTTTGAACTTAGGCAAGCTAGGGCTGAGCTTGAGGTGGGAACCTAACCCAAGCTTGAGGTGCTTAATGACTAAGGTGCGTGCTTGATGACTAAGGTGCTTGAGGTGCTTGATGACTAAGGTACTTGAGGTGCTTGTCATACTTAATGAGAAAGGTGCTTGAGAAGCTTTCCATGCATGGGTGGTAAGGTGCTTGAGTAAAAAAGAGACCCTACAAACTTAATGACGAAGGTACTGGAGAAGCTTCCTATGCATGGAAGTCCCAAAGTTAGGGGAATCTTTGACTTAACCTTCCACTCACCCAAAGGACACCCCTTTTCTCAAAGGGCACATGGGACACATGTCAGACTCTTCCTATGCTTAACCACATGGTGTGCTTAAATGCTATTGGTTGGGTTAAAGAGGGGTCCAATGAGCTTCTAGTTCCATCCAACAAATATCTAGATATTTTCAAGCTCTCTCTCTCTAAGGGGTAAGGAGGACACTTGTTGAAAGACTACCCATGTACTTGAATGCATGTTGCATGTGATTGGCTAGGGGGAGAGGGGTCCAATGAGCTTGAAACATGTGTAAAAGCTACAACTCGCCCCAAGCAAGCAAGGGGGGTGCTGGGGGGGTATACACCACACACACACACACTCATTTTGGGGATTCATTCTCACTTGGTGAAAGTTGAGGAACTCCACCTCCTTCTCCAAGCTTGTGAAAAGTGAGAGCCTACACCAACACTCTTGGCTATGGAATGCAAATCCAACCAAGAGCCATGCTTCAATGTTTAAGCTTGCCATCTTCTCCATCTTCATTGCTATGCTATTATGTATGCTAGCAAAAAAAGTGATGATAAGTGAGGAACTATTTCTTTCTCCTATGGAATGTTTCTTCTTCCTCTTCCCTACCTGACTCCCCACTAGCTCTCTCCACCTTCGAAGGTGTTTGAGGCCTTGGGATAGTTAATGCTTTCTACAAAGTTTATGTTATGTTTGTGATGCATGAAGCTTTCCATCTTCATTGCATCACCTAGGTCACAAGGAACACAAAGATTGTATTGTACCAAGTCTTTCTTGATGGGAGAAACTATAATACAAATTCCTATTGGAGGGGGGACCGGCTCCGTATGAATCCGGTCCTCAACTATTGTCATGTTCTCTAAACTCTCTTTCTTGCAAAAGTATTGTTCATGCCAAGCTAACTAAGTATCATGTTTATGTTGCTACCTTCAATTAAGTTCACCCTCTATGCTCACAAAGTAATCTCACAAAAGTGCTTCATCTAATTTCCTAATTCCGCTACTCTCAAAGTTCATAGGCCATTTCCATTACAATAGGCAACCCTGCCTTGCAAGTCAAAGCTACTCAACAACATCGTGCTTATGGGATTTTCCTACCTCTCCAAGAAGAAAGAGAGCTTAGTAAGCCTCTTGTTGAGACTTCCAAAGAAGACTAGGTCCGATAAGAGAAGAGGAGGAATCCAATGAACGAGAAAGAAGTGAATCTCTGAATTTCTTTGAAGATGTGGATCCACAAAGATAATGGTCTTGACGATCCCCAACTCCACCCAAGAGAAAAAGATCATCCTCTATAGTCCTTCTCCTTGTTACTCTGAAAGGGAAGAGAGGAAACAAAGGAGGAAAAAGGCGAGAAAGGGGTCACCCTCTTCTCCTTCTTCGTCATTTTCCTCCTCTTTCAATGAAAGCAACGGCTATTCTTCGAGAGAATACAAGAGGAGAGGACATCGCAAATCCTATGGTGCTTGAAAAAGGTCCTACAAGTTTAAGTAGTTCAAAGAGGGAGGAAAGAGTATCTCCTTTCTCACCTATGAAGATGGCACCTTTGGTGCTACCGACAAAGTTTTGGCCTTCATCCACCAATTTGATGCAGCCTTTGGAGACGAGGGCTCCACAGAGTCCTCCGAGCTACATCATGTAGCTATGCACTTTCAAAAATCTCCTCAACAATGATGGGCTAGCTTTCATGGCAACGGTGAAGCTCCAAAGACATGGAAAACTCTACGAGTTTCCATCGTGAAACAATTCCTTGCAAGCGATGCCAAAGATAAAGTGCTCAATGAATGATGGAGTTTAAAGCTACTCTCCAATGAATCTATCCACAAATATGAGGGCAAGTTTTGGGATTTACATCTCAAAGCTACAGTCTTTCAAAAGATAGACTTCGTCGAGCAAAAGCAACAATTTTGTGCAAGATTACCTGAAAAAATGGCCGAGTATGTCAACTCACAATGCCTAGTGCTGTCACCGAAGTCATCCACCACACTATGGTTGATTCTTGCATTAATTTCCAACAAGGGGCTAAAAGGAATGCCAAGCCCATGGAAAACAAAGACCGAAATGATTCAAGAGGGAAGAACAATGCTCAAAACTCTTCCCAAGGAAACTCCAACAACAACGACAAGATTGAGGAGAAGGGACTTTACAAAGGTAAAAATAAACTCTCTCCTGAAGAGCTAGAGGCTTTTTGAAAGGACCATAAATGTTTCAAGTGTGGGGAGCAAAGGCATGGTTATCGTTCTTGCCCCAAAAGAAATGCACGCAATGAGACTCTAGAGCTTCCACGGTTGAAGCTCCAAAAGAGGGTCATCCTTTTCCTATGCTTGGGGAAAGGTGAGGGAACATGATGCCTTCATCCTTTTTGACCCTGGCTCTACTCACAACTTCATATCAATGGAGTTGGCCACTAAGTTGGGCATTCAAGCTTTTGAGATGGGAGATACTATAACTGTTGATGGAGCTTTCAAGGGACAACAAGGCTCTGTTACTCCCTTGATTGGGAAATTGAGGCTTCATGTCCAAAGCTACGTCAACAAAAGAATACTTTTTCATCCCCCTCTCCACATGAGGATGTTATCCTAGCGGAACTATGGTTCAACCGTATGGCTGTTAACATGAAGTTCCCTCAAAGAAGGATTTATTTCACCTACAGGGAAAAGAACAAATATATAGATGCCAATGAGTCGGGTCGTACTATACCTCTTGTAAATTCACCTACTTTTGATAAGTCAATGAAAAGCTCAGTTTTTGCATATATGATTTTTGTCAAAGAGGCCATAAATGATGCTAATGTTTGACTAAAACAAAGTGGTAGGAATCAAGAAGAATTAGAGTTGTCTAATTTCTAAATAGACTCCAAGATGTTTTTATCGATGACATCCCTATGGGGTTACCTCGAAAACGAGGGGATGATGACCATAGAATAGAGCTTCTACTTGGGAGCTCATTGCCTCATAAGCCTCCTTATAGAGTTTCTCAAGCTGAACAAGAGGAGATTATGAGGCAAGTGCATGAACTGGTAGATAAGGGGATGGTGAGGCCTAGTTCCTCTCCCTTTTGTTCACAAGTCCTACTAGTGCAAAAGAAAGACGGCACATATCGTATGTGTGTTGACTATAGAGCACTAAACCGGATCACTATCAAAAATAGATTTCCCGTACCGTGGGTAGAAGATATGTTTAATAAGCTACAAGGCTCTACCTACTTCATTAGGATTGACCTAAAAAGTGGCTATCATCAAATTAGGATAGTGAATGAAGACATTGTAAAGATTGCCAATGTTTGGTCTTTATGAATATCTTGTCATGCCTTTTGTCTTGACAAAAGCTCCGGCCTGACTCAACCGCCTAATGGAGAAAAAAAAGGCCCTACAGTAAGTTCACTTGAGTATTCTTTGATGATATCATCATGTACTCCAATTCTCTTGAGGAGCATAAGCAACATCTCTTGGTAATCTTTCAAGCTTTGAGAAGGAATAAACTTTTCATTAACCAAAAGAAGAGTGAATTTTTCCTTCAAGAGATTCAATACTTAGGTCACATTATCTCTCAAGATGGTATCCGTATGGATCCATGAAAGTTAGAGGTAATAAAAGGATAGCTTAATCCAAGGAATCTACATGACCTACAAAGCTTTATTGGTATGCGTGCATATCTATAGACGCTTTATAGCAAAATTCTCTCAAATAGCAGGACCATTACATGAGTTAACAAGAAAGAACGTTAAGTATGCATGTACTGCTAAAGAGAAAAATGCTTTTGATAAACTGAAAGAAAAGCTTACCTCCCAACCAATGCTTACACTAGTGGACCTCTCAAAACCAATTTTCCAATGTGATGCTTGTGGAGATTACCTTGGAGCAGTCTCAATACCGATGAACGACTATTGGGCACATATGAAAAAGAACTACTAGCTGTTTCACATGCCCTAGACACATGGAAGCACTATCTATTGGAGACTCCATTCATCTTTTGAATGGACCACCAAAGTCTCAAGTACTATGCCAAAAGACAAAGTATGATAGAGGGAAGCAACCTGGATTACTCTTGCCATTGCCAATCTTTAATTCAACATGGGAGAGTATATCCATGGATTTTATCTTTGGATTACCTAAATCTATCCATGGAAATACAAGAATATGGACAATAGTCGACACGTTTAGCAAGCAAGCACACTTTATTCCTGTCACAAAGAATAATAAGGCACAACAAATGGCAACCCTCTTCATATCCCAGATTTTCAAACACCATAGATTGCCAACATCCATCATGTCAGATAGAGATCCTAGAATGACCAGTAATTTCAGGAAAGGTCTCTTTGAAAATCTAGGTACAAGGTTGAAATTTTCTTCGGCCTATCACCCACGAACGGATGGCCAAAGTGATATAGGTAACCTTAGTACGATTCTCAATTTACTAAAGACTTATGTTACAGAAGTAGATCAACACTCACAATGGGAGAAGTATTTACCACTTGTAGAATATGTGTACAATAACACTGTCCATACTACTATAGGAAAGTCACCTTTTGAAATAATTGAGGGAAGAACTAAAAGTCCCTTGCTACTTAAGGTACATCGGAAGATCTTCGTTGTCGATGAGTATAGTCGCAGACCTAGAAGAATCTTTCTAAAAGATTAAGGAGGCTATATCCGTCTCCCACCAAAGGCAAGAAATTGCTACTAACAAGCACAAAAGGACCTTAATGGTCAAAGAAAATGATTGGGTCCTACTTAAGTTTCCCAAGGCTCAATTGAGGCAAACTATGGGCAAAAATCCTACGGGCCACCAAAAGTATTATGCTAAATTAGCAAAAAGATACTATGGTCCTTCTCAAATCTTAAAACCAATCAATGGGATGGCCTGTCAACTCAAGTTGCCCAACCATTGGATCCTACAAAATGCTTTTCATATGACCCTACTCAAGCCTCTCAGACGAGAGCCACCATTAGAACCAAGTATTGAAGACCCCCCAGAGATCGAAGATCAAGAAGAGGTGCTACAACCCGAAGCTATCCTTCAACATGAGGACAAGGTACTATGCCATGGTAAGATTATCCGATGATATCTTCTTAAATTCAAACATTATCCTTTTGAAGATGCTAGATGGATGCCAGGAACAAAGCTTAATGATAGTATGAACCTTGTCAATGCTTACAATGCTACACTAGAGTAAGCAAATGTAAATGTTTCTTTTAAATGAACAATGTTTTTGTCTTATAAGACTAGATCTCTCTTTTGTATTGTGCACAAATTTGAGTAGTATTCATGCTTACTATCATTTGTCACTCTACTTTGGGAAGTATGATATGGTCTAAAGAGCAGACATGCTTCTCCCAAGCACCAAATGGATTAGTCATCCATTTTGGAATGATATCATAGGGTAAAAAGGGATCCTCTACCCGCTATGAAACATAGACTAATGATTAAGGCTTTATCTTCTCTACCTCATAGTCGAGGACGACTATGATTTCAAGAGAGAGGTAATGTCATAAAATCTAATATCTAACTAACCCAAATGATTTTCTCATTTTAAACTGATCAATTAATGTGGGAAAATAAACGGGAACAAGAGTTAGAATATGGACATGTGCTTTTTAGATCTAGCTCAACACGGGACCAAAGGGAGAGAAGGCAACGGGTCCAAAAGGGAAATGGTCTATCAAAGAAAAATGACCAAATAATGGAGCTTAAAATACCTTAGGGTTAGCTTCATAAAAGACCTCCAAAGGTTAGTGTTATAAGTCCTTAGACCTAGGATTTTAGACAAGCTGGGGCTAACCTTGAGGTGGGAACCCTGTCCAAGCTTGAGATTCTTGTCGTGCTTGCTGACTAAGATGCTTGAGGTGCTTGTCATGCTTGATGACTAAGGTGCTTAAGGGGTGAGGCGTTCCAAAGTCAACCTAGATCCCTAGACAAGGGGGAGCGAGTCCTACAAGTAGAGGCATGAGAGAGAACACACATGCACTCGTTCAATGCAAACCCAAGACAAAAGAGGTAGTTTGTTTAGTTAAATTTCAAGCACTATTCAAGCCCTCTCTCTCTAAGGGTTAAGAAGTACACTTTTCCTAACGCTACCCTTGTTGCTTGATATGCACAAAGCATGTGATTGACCAAGCTTGAGGAGGTCCAATCATTTTCAAGCATGAGCTAGAAGAGGGGGTCGCGCTCGACCCAAGCAAGGAGGGGGTGTGATTGCCCATATACCCTTTCTCACACACTGACACACACTCATTCTCATAGTGTGTTTTGCAAGAAATCCATCTCCTTCTCTAAGCTTGAGAAGTTGAGAGCCTACACCAACTGGAATGCAAATCCAACCAAGAGCCATGCTCTGAAGTGCAAGCTTTCCATCTTCTCCATCTCTATTACTATGCTATTATGTTATGCTAAGATACAAGAGTAATAACAAGTGAGGAGTCAGTTTATTTCTTGTATGTTACTTCTTCTTCCTTGTCATAATAATCAATATCTAATTCTCCTAAATGATTTTCTCATAGTAAACTGATCATTTAATGTGGGGAAGTGCCAGGGGAGAAAAAGCTAGAATATTGGTTAAGCTAGCAGACAGGCCACAGTAGGGATCCAAAGGAGGGAAAATAGGGATCCAAAGGGGGGGCCATCTGCAAAAGAGCCATGTGCAACAATGGGCTAAAAAGACCCTAAGGTTCAGCCCATTAAGACTTCCAAAATGCTAAGGTTCCAAAATTCAAAGGTTGTGTCCAAAGGTCAACCCTAGGGGAAATTGGATACTTTGTGTGTGACCAAAAAGTCTTTTCAAATCCCTATATAGGAGGGGGCGAGCCTTGGGAGTAGGGGATGAGAGAGAAAGTCACACACACACACAGGCTCCCTTTACACAAAGGGAATTAGGGACACATGTCAGCTCCCTAGCCCAGATGCCCACAAGGTGTGCCCAATTCCTATTGGATGGCCTTGGAGGTGGACCAATGAGATTTAGGCTAGAGTAAATCTAGTTTAATTAATTTAAAAAACACTTAATAAAAGAACCAATGAGAATTAAGTCTCCTAGATGACTATTGGGCAGTCTCCCAAGGGGTCCAATGAGCATTCAGGAGCCCAATGGCTTGCCTGATTCCTATTGGCCAGGAGGCAAAGGGGTCCAATGAGAGTTTAGTTTAATTATTAAATTACCTAAAGCTCTCACAAAAGGGGAAAGGGGGACACATGTCAAAAGGCTATCACTTATGCTGCTTAATGGTCATTGGCTTGACTTGGGGAGGGCCAATGAGGCTGGAGCAAGAGCAAATAGCAAGAGGGCTCGCCCAAGAGAGGGAGGGGGCTGATTTTTGCAAGGCATTATCACACACACACTCACACAATCTCATGTGTGAAGAAAGAGAAGACTATCTCTTCCCAAGCTTTAATGGAGAACTCATCACCTACTCCAAGCTTGTGAGATAGAAGCTTACATCAACACACTCTTGGCATGTGGATGCAAATCCAACCAAGAGCCAAGCTTCAATGCATGCTCATCTCCTCTACCAAGCTAATTACTAAGCTAAGTGCTAAGGCGGTTACGCCGTTAGCGGAAGCTAAATAGCGAGAACTCAACCAACAACAGAATTTGTCAGACGAGGACGGAGCTTGACCCGCAGGCGTATGGAAACAACTAGGTGGGTGTCAAATCACCTACTCGACCTTCTAAGACAATCACTACTAAGGAAATCAAATCTAAGTTCTAAAATACGCAAGTGACTGAAATCCGTACTACGAACGAATGCTATACGAAACAGGATCTAGAATCATTGAATCGATCTCAAACTCAAGGGGAAGTCTATGCACTAGGTAAGAACAACACCCTAAAGACTTGAACTGCAAAATCAACCTATAATCACTCCGTGCGGTAAACGCGTATGAAGACAGGCCGAAAAATACAGGTGACCGAAACTTGACCCCGATGGTACTGATGCGTAGCTCTACTCGTTGTGGTTCTATAGATATGCTGCACGCTCTATTCGGACACACGAGTTGGAAGAGAACTCACACCGAAGCTCGTAGGAACTTACCACACATAGAAGCCGATAGCGCACACTCTTGGTATCAGTGCGTAGCTCTCGCCGTTGCTAACACAATGGCAGTGTCGCTTCTCCAATGGCGGCTCCGTAGCTCGCGTAGCAAGTAGATAAGACTCTCTCTCTCTCTCTCACTCTCTCTCAGACACAGTCACAACGCTCAAAAACTCACTTTGATTAATAATCTGAATCCCCTTAGGTTACAAAACTTTGGCTTATATACCTCAGCCTTGGAGGTGAGAACATCTCTAACTAATTACATCGGCAAGTGAAATTACTTCGGAATTACAAGCTGGAAACTCAATTGAGTCCCGTTACTTAATGAATGGCTCCAATCAAAATCAATGTCGGAAAGACATTTATTACAATCAATGGTTACAAAAATGATGAGTGTGAGCAAAAATGTGGGTGTGATCCTCTGCTGGCTCTGCTGGCTCAACACTCCCCCCCCTCCGCGTTCATGTCGTCCCTGACATGACTTTTATGCTTGGTCAATAAAGTCCTGTCGTCTTGAGCATCTGCAATTGCGATTCGTATCGTAGGTTACCGATGGTCAAGGTTGGGCCGAATATTTTACTTTCGTGGGTGAAAAAGCCGGTGTAGAAAGCTTCTTCGAATGTTTGCATGTGGAAGCTAGGCAAAAACATAATCCTCTGGTATAGGAGGTGCAACACTTTTGGAGAAGGCTGCAATGAAAGATCATATATCATATCAGTCACTGTGTCGGCCGTCGATAGTAGACTCGAGGTCGTGGCTTTATCTGGCGCGAACACTTCAATGCAAGCTAAGAGAGTCCTGCAAATTTTCTTGAGCATCTGACACGAAAGGTCAGGAGAGCCAGTAAAGAGCATAATGGTGCCCGTTAGGGTTTTCACCATGTAGGCTTTACCTATTCTCTCTCTTGCCTTTGGTCCTGGCATCCTGGGGTAATTAAGCCAATTTGGCTTCTTTTCTGCAATCCTGCCATGCTCTTTCCAGCTTCTGACTCTTGGCACCGGGCAGAAGGTTTCATTCTCCCGAATCTCCTTTGGTGCCTCCACCAAGTAGATGAGGTAGGCTGGGTATTTGTTCAGCCAACCTTTCCTCCATCTAGGCTGCGAATCTAAAATCTTCTTTGATTGTTCCTGTTTTGTGATGTCGCCTTCGTAAAGAGCGACATACTGCTCCTCCTCTATTCTCTTTTTCGTTTTTATCACTTCAAACTTCATCAAAGGGAAAGGCAGGCTGGGTTGCATCCACTCTTCATGGAGCACTTTTGTGTCTAGTCCCTGAAGTCTAATGGAGATTAGGAGTCTCCTCTCCCATTCTATTTCCGCCTTGGCACTCTCCTCTGCTGACTTTTCTATTTGGTCATGGAGCCTTTGTTCTTCTTCTTCAGAGATTCCTGAAGTTGAGGCCACCTCTTGAACTGGGGCTGGATCTTCAATTGTGGTTGCCTCTCCAGTTTCTGGTAGCTCTATGGTTGCTCCACCTGATTCTTCTTGTGGTGTCTCTGTCTCTCTTCTTTGTTGCTCTTGTAGATCTTGGAGCTGTTTGCGGAGGGTCTCATTCTCTGTTCTTAGTGTTTGATTTTCTAAAGTGAGCCTCTCCTCTGCTGCCAATGATCCCTCCGCAATGTGCAACCTTTACACTTGCTCTAATCTTAGCTCTCTTTGTAAGCTTCGGACCTGGTCTTCCAGAGCTGGTACAAGAGCTCCCTCTTGTTCGGTTCCTGCTCTGCTAGCTCTAGGAGTAGTCCTGAGTCTAGTGATTATTCTTTCTTGGAGCTCGACTCTTTCCCTTAGCTCAATGAGCTCATCTTTAGCCGCCTCCAAGTCGTCTTCCATCCGCTCCCTTGCTTCCTGTGCACTTGTTACTTCTCTTGAAGCCTCGGCTAGCTGGAGTATCAAGCCGTCTCTCTCGTTTTCCGCGTTGTAGAGTGATGCTTTATGACTTTCAGATTCAGTCATAACATTCTCTAATTTCTTCTGCAACTCGGCTTCCCTTTGTTTGGCTGTCTCAATCTCCACTTCCTTTGCCTTGGATCTTTCTTTGATCTTGCTGAGCAGTTCATGCACCATGTGCATGTCTTTTTCATCTTCATCTGTCAACTCTAAAGCTTTTTCTGCCACCACCTCCACTGGCTTCGGCTCTTCTAGTACGTTCTGCTCGTCCAATTTCTCTTCACTCTCTTTTGTACTCTTTATTTTTTCCTCTGTCCCTCTCCGATCATCTTGTTTTTGTAGGTGGATCCCATAGACTGCCTCAAGGGCCTCTTCTTCAGTGTACCCTATCGCTACCAGATCCTCATAATCGTTTTTCTTTTGCTGAATTGGATCTATCTCCTTTTCCTTGGTCCCGGCCACCGACTTTTCCATACCAGCCGTGTCCATCTCTACTGTGGTCTCTTCCACAATGATTTCCGTCTTCTTCGGGCTGGGTACATCAGTAAAGGAGGGCTGATTGTTCTCAGTCATCTTGGCTTTCCCTTTGTTTGCTTGCCCGTCTTTCTCTTGAGGTTCAGTAGACTCGTCTACTTTCTTCTTCCCCTTGTCGTCCTTTTTCAGCTCAGCTTTTAAAAGCTGTACTTCCTCTTCAGTGTATGGCTCGACAGGTTGCTGCTCCAATATAGCCTCTGACTCCTCATAAGCTCTAATATATTGATCATATTGATCAACATGTGGCCTGGCTGAGCTAGTTCCGACTTTAGTGGGGTCTGGCACCCACTTTTCTTCAAAGTCCCCCTTTAGAGCTCTTTCCGCTCTAAACTGCTCCACCAGTCTTTCCATTCTTGCCGCTTTCTGACTTTTGGTTTTCTTGGGAGCAACCTTCTTCTTTGCCTATCTTCATAAGCGGCTCATCCACATTCTCTTCAGGTTCTGAAACTATTTCTAGTTTCCTGGCGTGCTCTTGTGGGACGCCCTCTTGGATACTTCAGGCTGTTCTTTCCTCCTAACGGTTTTCTCTAAGCCACTCATTCTGGGAGGGACCTTTGGCCATTGATCTCTGGCTCCAATCAGCCACATAAGCTATTCATGTCAAAACTTCAGCTCCTCCTCTTATACTTTGGCTTCTCGTTGTGCATGGCAATTACTTGCTCGTGGATGTGTTGAGCGTAATTCACCTCTTTTGGCATATTGCTCTTCAATGCCCATGTGATGGTAGTTGCAATGGCATGGGGTGGTGCCGTATACTTTTGCGGTCTTTTACTGCAAATATGGAGAAACTGGTTGTACAGTCGGCAAAGGGTTGCCGCTCTTTGGTCTGCCACATCTCCATAAGTTGCATTCTGTTTCTTGGACCCATAAACCTCTATAGCCTCCCTTCTTTCCCTGACAGAGCTCCCTTTGTTGTTCAGCATCAATGCATCTGTAATGAGCTGTGGAGTGATCTGTACCTCTACTTTCTCCCCATCTATTGCTGTCAATGTGGCTTTCCCATCCTTCTGAATGGAGGTTGCTAACTCATACACTCTTCTTGTATCTACACCTGATGGTCTCGAGGTGAAGAATCTGTGCAAGTCTGCCCTTTCCAGGTACCTACTGATGTTCTCTGACCTGCTATAATCCACCAATTCTTGTGGGATCATCGGTATATCCACCGCTTGCCCTTGAGGATCTCTGAAAGTCCCCTGGTAGATCTTTATTCCCTCTTGTTCCAGTACTGCTTCCTCCACCCAAGTTTTGGTTGGCTTGAGGGTTTCTGCTGGAATGTCAAAGGGTTCTGCTTCTACAAGAGCATCTTTGATTGTCGGTCTTTTTCTCTTGTTGCTGATGACTTGGCGGAATCCATGGATCCTGTAACTCCAATTTCAGAAGTTAGCGTCTTTTTAGTACTGAAAGCCGAAATGAAGCTTTTAACTATTCAAATGACTTGAAAATTGAAACATGAGCTATTCAGGGCCTAAGGATGCAGGGTAGGTGAAAAAATATGCAAACTGGGCTCAAAATCATGCTGGAGACATCATACGCGTATGATGTCTTTTGTGTCAAATGACTTCATATTGGTTGTGCTTGTAGCTGATAGTGTATACATGAGTATCATATGCTTGGATTTGAGTTTGGATACCATTTGGTCAAGTTTTGGCCAGTTTAGTCAGTTCGGCTCTTGGCAAAATTTTGAAAGGGAATTGGATTTTATGATCCAAATTGGATAAAACTTGGTGGTTCACTTTCAAATGGCATGTAGATCACTTCTGTTTGGTGGTTGAAGCCCTGAGGTGCCAAAATCACATAGTGAGACATCATACGCGTATGATGTCTTTTAGTGTATTTTTGGACCAAATTTCTCTATAAGCTTGGATTTGGCTTTAGATAGGCTTATTCAGTGGATTTATGAAGTTTGGATAGATTTTGGGCTAAAAATGGCTCTAGAGACATCATACGCGTATGATGTCTTTTCATCAATTTTTCATGGGATTGGTTCTGTGGACTCCCATGTACTAGTGAAGGACTATATCTACTCAAATCTTGGTTTGGACTTGAGTATGTTGGATTTGGGCCAAAAATAGGCTTTAGGTGAAAGATTTTCCCTCAATTGGGCTAATGGGGTGATCCTCTTGACCAAATGGTTCCAAAATTTCATATGTAGCATGTATTAGATATATTAATGGATGTATGATGACAAATGAGCAGTTTTGGCTCTGTAAGTGCAAATAGACATCATACGCGTATGATGTCTTTTGTGTCAAAATGGTGCTTTTTGGTTCCAGATAGCTTGTAGATGTGTTACTCAACAATCCTACAAAGTTTCAATGAGTTTGGAGTTATTTTGACAAAATTAGGACCAAAAATCAATTTTATGGCCTACTTGCGTCTTTTTGGTTTTCCTTGGGTTTTCTAACTCCAATTCTCATGATACTTGGTTCATAGGATGTGATTAACATGTGGAATGAGGCTATGCACTCAAATGTTGAAATGGATGTGAAATTCATGCTGTGAGACATCATACGCGTATGATGTCTTTTCTTGAAATGTTGGTCTTTTTGTGCAAAGAATGCTTTGTGCTAGTGCCCTAAGCCCTGCTAACTAGTTTTCAACTTAAAAAGTCATCAGTTTAGCTAAAAAGCCCCCTTATAGGCATTTCAGTCTCCGAAGTCGTCTTTTTGCCTTGGAGTTGAATTCTTCAACTTTTCTTCTCGAGAGTTGCATTTCCAGCTCATTGGATATGTTGTGAAGCCATCTATTTGGTTGAACTTGACTTTGGCTCCCCGTTCTCCATCTTTCTCCATTTGGTTGCCCGAAAGCGTCTTTTTCACCATCGGTAAGTGAATCAGCTTTCTTTTGGGTTTTGCTTGCAAACATAAGTCATCCATGTATATTTGAAGCTGCTTGTGAAGTTTCATTTCATTCGGTCGTCAATTTCAGCTGTTATGCCAAAATGACGCTTTGTGTGTCCGCAGCCGAATCGGTTTTCCGACCTACTTTTGGATATTGGTTCAAACCTGGAGATACTCCATGGTTGCATTGTCCTGATGTGGTTGAGCTTCATGTGAAGTTTCGTGTCGTTTCGACAACTTTTTCCTGTTTGCCTCTTGCAGGCTCTGTTGACCTAGGGTTTTTCAAGTCGTTCTTTCTCGAGCTTTGAGTGTTAGAAAACCATCTTCTATGCTAGGGTAACCCACCTCTAAGTTCTTGCAAGGTTTGGTTAGGCGGTTGTGCCCCTACCTAGCGTTCTTTCCCATTCCCCGTCTGCTCTTGTTTCTTGGTTTTGGTCAGTTTTCGCGACAAAAGTTAACGATAAGCATCAAAAGCTTATGGCAACGAGTCTACCTCTCATGTCTGGTGTCCTCTGAGCTCTCGTAGCAGTCGTAGAAGACCGTAGAAGGTTGGATGCTCCTGTGTGCTCTTTGCTCTCTCCAAGAAGGTAATAGTGGAAATGAGCTTGAAAGTGAAGTGAAAAATACTTAACTTCGGACTTCCCGGATCACTTGTTACCAAATTTGACATGTGCTCCTATCTCGTCGTGAAATGCACTTTAGGATTTGAAATTTCTCAATTTGGACTCCATTTGACCTGTTTCTGAGAAATCTGTCCACTTTGCCAAAATTCTGTCATTTCGGGCTTTCCGCAACTTTTTCAGAATTGTACCCAATTTTTACCATGGGTTGCCCTTGTCATTAGGACCATCACCGTCTATTCTTTTCTTTTTTCTGATCTCATTTCACCTGCTTTTTTATTTTTCTTTTACTTTTATTAAGAAAATCATAAAAAATAAAGGAAAATAGCAAATTGAAGCCAAAAAATTCCACACATACACAATAAATAGCTGGTAACCCTGTGTATATGAATACACACTTGTTTGTGATTTCTGGACTTGGATTACCACTTTTTAGCTCCAAAAACACTCTTATTTAGTGATATTTACATGTCTAGAGACCCAAATTTATCATTTGATCTCTTCTTGTTGCAAAACAAGGTATATAAGGGCATAAATATTATCAATATCCGCAATCAAACATAAAAATTGCAAAATCATGTAAGACACTGCCCTTGTAATATAATTTTTGTTTTTCTTTGTTTTTTGTCGCTTGTAGCTGCTTTGTAGCTCTTGTATACCTGTATACCTCCCCCCCTCCTAGTCTGAGTCCTCCCGGACGACTATGAAGTGTCTGTGGGTGAAGCATTGTAGTTGTTTTGGTCATAAGTTCCCAATGCAATTGCAGAGCGATGATACAACAGTCTTTCCAATAAAGCTGCTCTTTGTTTGATTGAAGGATTGGTGGTCGGGTTTTGGGTTGGTTTTGGCACTTCGGTAGTAGAATCAGTAGATGGATTCTTCTTTGTCTTGTTGTTTTTTTGCACAATCCATATCTGCTTCTGCTTCGCTTGTGTTTGCCACGAACTTTTTGCGACCCAAACTTGCTTTGTCCTTTGTGTTGATTTCCT